>NC_034411.1:108382138-108453246 GCF_002078875.1 Numida meleagris
GGGGGTTGGACGGGGAGGAGACTGCCCGAGGGTTTTAAGCAGCCCGGCCCCACTGTTGAGGGGGGGGGGAACCGATGGATGGAGCCCGGTGGGAGAAGCTAAGGCCAAGCAGGAGCTAAAGGGAGCGGGACTGCTGGCTGGGGACCTGCCGAAGGTGGGGAAGGTGGGTGGTGGGGAGGGGGGGGTTGCGAAGGACAAAATCCCATCGCCGGCCGCAGTTCGGTCGGGGCCGCGAGGTCGGACCCACGCGACTCCTCTCCATCCACCTCCAGCGCTGGAGAAGGGAATCGGGGTTGTTCGCCCGCTCCCCATCGCTCTGGATTGCGCTCGGAGACCCGTCTGGGGTTTGGGGGGCCCCGCTACGAGATGTACCAGAGCTTAGCCATGGCGGCGAACCCCGGCCCCCCGTCCTACGAAGGGGCAGGTGGCTTCATGCACGGTGCGGCCGCCGCGTCCCCTGTCTACGTGCCCACCACCAGGGTCCCCTCCATGCTCCCCAGCCTGCCCTACCTGCCCAGCAGCGGCTCTTCCCAGCAAGCCAGCCCCGTCTCCAGCCACTCCATCTGGACTCAACCCGGAGCCGAAAGTGCCGCATACAACCCCGGATCTTCTCACCCGCCCGTGTCACCTCGCTTCTCCTTCTCCACCAGCACCCCCATCCCCGCCACCTCATCGCGGGATGCCGCGGCGGCTTACAGCAGCTCCTTGAGCCTTTCTGCTAACGGGAGGGAGCAATACGGCCGGGGCTTCGGCAGCTCCTACTCCAGCCCTTACCCGGCGTACGTGAGCCCCGAGATGGCCACCACTTGGACTTCTTCGCCTTTCGACAGCCCCATGCTGCACAACCTGCAGAGCAGAGGGACGCCCGCGGCCGCCCGGCACGCCAACATCGGTGAGTGCATCACCCCGAGGCAGGGATGGGGTGGGAGAAGGGAGAAGGGAGAACGGAGGTTTTCACTCTGTGCGTTCCCCAAATCTTCATCCGCTCATCCTTCTTCCCGGAGGGTTTTGAATGAATGCTTGGATTGTCTCTGCCCGAGATGCAAAATTCTGGGGTTCCCCAACCGTTGCATGCAAGTCCTCAAGGGACGCGGTTGCAAAAAGAAAATGCAAAAGTGAAATGGAGGTAGGCCTGGAGCGGGCAGAAATCACGTGCCGAGCTCCCGTGGAAGGGTTCGCTCTGCAAATAGCTCCGTGGGCATTTCGGGGCCATCCCACCGCCGTCTGCGGGAGCACACAGGCAGCCCCTTCCCGGGCTTGGTTTTGGTGCAGGAGGGGGAAATTTAGGGATTGAATGCACGAGAGAAGTCCAGTGTGTGAATCCCAGCTCTCGCCCTCCGGCTGCTTTGTGCTCTGTCCTCTTTGTAATTTTTGGAAGGGTCGGTTAGAGGCTGGGAAGTGGTGATAGAGACGAAGAAACACATCCACTTTCATTCTTACAGCCGCTTGCACCCGGTTTTGCTTTTTTGGGGTCTCCCGGGTGGCTCAGCACAGCACAGCACAGCACCCAGCACAGCCGAGTGCTCCAGAATTGGATTTCAGATCCAGTTCTGCCCAAAATCCCAGCCCGGATCCCTTGAGCCGATCCCCGCCAGCGGCCGACACCCAAATTTCCATAAGCAGCCCCATCCTAAAACCTACAAAATTGCCCCACGAGGCTTAAAATGCTGCTGTTGTATTTCGGATGGAGCAAAAAGAGAAAAGGGGAGAACAGTGGGGCTGTGGGGCTGCCCTCATAAATCTCTTTCTGTTGCCCACGATCTCTTCGCGGAGCTATCGCTGTTGGCTTTGGAGTGAACAAAACGAAAGGCGGGCGGCTCGCATTTGTCGGCCGATACATTTTAGGACTGCACTTTTTAACCTGCATTGTAGGGAGCATGTTTCCCATCTCGTCCCGTGAGATTTTCTCAGCCTTTCGTATTATTTTTAAGCGTTATCGAAGTGAAAGTTGGGTGTCGGCGAAGGCTTGGCCTTGCCAATGCCTCTTGCTTTTCTTCGAGTATTAAGAGGTTGCTTAAAATGGGGAACAGAGCACCTACAAGGATAAAGGCCGCTGAGGAAGGGATTTTGGGAAGCTCTGCGGTGGTGAAAGTGCAGGAAAGACAGGAGCCATTGTACTGGATCATTTATGCCTTCGTATTTGACGACCGTGGCATCTCCTCCCTTGGGAAAAAAAAAAACACATCGCCTGGACGCGGCGGTCACAAATGAGTTCTTAGCTGTAAAAACCACTTAAGAAAATGAAGTGATCAACGTGAAGGCTTGCAGTTGCAGAAATACTGGCCAGCTTTAAGGTGATTGTGGGGTTCCAAGCCCCGTGCTGAGCACAGCTCTGTGCCGTGGCCCCGTGGCCGCGGCCTCCCCGTGCTCTGTGCCGGGCTCTCGCGTAGCACCGCGCTGATGGGATGAAGCTGCCCCAAATTCAGGATGCAGGCAGAAATGGGGATGTTGTGGAAGGCAGTTCCTTGGTGGGAGGCTCGGAGCACGGCGGAGCCCAGGCTTTTTCCTTTCCCTTCCCTTAGGATATTTTCTTTCTCCGCACAATCTCTGGGTGGAAGCAGAACCCTTGGCGCAAGGCTGTGTTAAACCAAGCGGTCCTTGCAGCGCTTTCATTTCCCTGCAGTGATTTTGCTTTGTGGAAAATGCCACCTTTGGACGGTGCTAATTGCAGAGCAGTCTGTCAATACTGTAACGTGTATTATTATTATTGCTAATGAAGATCGAGCGTATGCAGACATAGCTGGAATTGCTATCCAGTCTACACAGTTGGGAACAGCATTTATTTCCCACTGATTAGAAGTGCTGCGGGAGAAGCTCGGTGAAACTGTACTTGAAGGTGATAGAAAACAATAGCAAAAGAAATGCTTTCTAATAGGAAGGATTGGGGGTTAAGAAGTGCCAAAGCAGCTCTGTGGTATAAAACCGCAGTCTGGGAAGCATAAATAAATGTAGGAAAAAAAAAAAAAAATAAAAAATGGTGCATGTTCACAATGCCCCACTTGGGCTTTTGGAGGTATGTTTGGGGAGCACTTCATTATCCCATAGGGCAGGACTGGAGCCGGCAGCCTGAGGCCGTGAACTTGCTGCAGGTGTGAGGCCGGGGCATGGGCAGGCCCTACTGCAAGACCCCTCCAGGAGCCCCTCCTGCTGCTCCCAGCTGCCCCAAAATCCCTGAAATCCACCCCAAAATCAGCACAGGCGGGCGGCTCGCCCTTTCCCCCTGGCCGGGCAGAGGCGAGTGTGGATTGAGGCAATTTGCAGCGCGGGGACGGCGGACTGACGCTGCTTCCCCATCCCATCGCAAGCCCATTGCAATTTGATTGTGTTTCTTTCACTGCAGCTGGTGCAAACTTTTGCAAAACAGAAGAAAAACGGAAGCAAAATAGAAGGGATTTTTGTTAGTTTGCTGCTGCTTTTTTTTTTTTTTTTTCTTCTGCTGTTTTGATTTTTCTTCACTTTTTGCTCCAGCATCCAGAGGAGGCTGAATTTTGCTGCACATCAGAGCACAGGGCATTTCAAAGAAGCATGGGATCATGGGATCATAGACTTGTAGAATTGTAGAATCATGGAATCATCAAATTATGGAATCATGGAATCATCAAATTATAGAATTGTAGAATCATAGAATCGAGAATCGTAGAATTGTAGAATCATAGAATTACAGAATCGTAGAATCATAGAATTACAGAATTGTAGAATTACAGAGTCATAGAATTGTAGAATCATTGAATCATAGAATCATTCAGTTGTAGAATCACTGGCTCATGGAGCCACAGAACCATAGAATCACAGAGCTGTTGAATCATAAGCATCAGAGGCATACTTAGGGCAGCTGCTGGCCCTTTGCATTTCGTTCCACCTTTCACCAAGTCCCCAAGCATGCACTGCAAAGATCAAAGCCCCGAGCAGACGCGGTGCTCGGTCGGAAAATGTTTTTTCCGTGCTGTTGGGAGATTGGGAGCCTGATCTTAACGCTTTCCCATAGGGATGCGAAGAGCTTTGCCTGGTAGCATCCCCAGGCCGGCATTTCCACTGACTCACCCGCCTTTGCGACACCCCCTGCCCTACCCGCTGATGCCCCGGGGCAGCAGTGGGAAGGATGAGGTCTGACTTTTGCTCAAAGGCACCGCTCTGAACACTTCGGTTTTGGGGTGAGGAAGGCATCTCAGGATGCTTTCCCCCTCAACTCCTTTCCCGTTTGCAAAAAATCACCGTTAAGAGCAAATGGATCAATCACAGCCCTCCAAAATTGTCACCGTGGCCATAGAGCCCAGACCGGGACTTGGGGCAAAACCCGCAGAATTAAGGGATAGAGATGCATGGCTTGAGCGTGCTACTTATTTCTATATCCCCTTCCCATTCCCAAACACCATATTTAAAACTGCAAATAAAGTAGTGATGATAGATTGATGATGTAGATCCATCATTGGAAACGGCACTTTAATTACTCAGTACAAACAGGCGTGTTGCATAGAGCAGCTGTGGTGCAGTATATGCCACATATAATATCATGTATTATAGATTTTGTGTATATACACTGCAAAGGAATAGAATTGAAGGCAATGGGCAACGGGCAATGGCTCTGAATCTAATACTTTTTCAAACCAGGATTCTTTCTTTTTTTCTCCTCTGAATACGAACTTCCATCCGTGTCTTTATTCCTGTAACAAAAGCAGTGATTTCTTTCTTAAGAGGACTGCCCATAATTCCCTTTCTCCACACTTCTTTCCATCAGTTTTGGGGGGGGGGGAATGTGAAAGGCTTGGAAATAGAGGAGGGCTTATCAGGGGGTGTTTAGCAGAGGAAATTAGACCCGATCCTGTTGCTTCTGCGCTCTTCTGATGATGGAGGAACCTTGGCTCGGCCAGCAGAGGTGCTCCTCTCTTATCCCAAAAGGAGATATTTTCCTTTTTTTTTTTTTATTTTTTAAATGGGAAAATGCAATGGTTGCGATATTTAGGGAGCTTGGAAACATTGGCCTGGAAAAATCTCCCCCTTGCAGCAATGCATGGACCAGCAAATACATCCCAAACCAGGTGAAATGGCAGCAGGAGCACAGCGAGGTGAGCAGGGATCCGTGCCTGGAGGCTGGCAGTGTTGGGGCCATGAAAATAGGGACGTGAAAAAACGGGATTTTCAGGAAAATTCCATTGAATTCAATTTAAAATAAAAATAAAAAACCACACACACACACACACACACACACACACACACACACACACAAAACCAAAACTTAAGAGCATTGTTAAAGTAGAAAACTCCAAACTTTCAATGCTTTCTCATTGGCAAAGAGCTCTGGACTGAAAGTTTTCCTCCTTGAGACCCGCAGAGCTTTGGGTGGATAGGGAAAAGGGCTGCAAGCAGTCCTCTTTTTTTTTGGAAGTTTTGTCCCCAGATTCCCTTCTACGCCTACAAGCCTGGCGTGCCCTTTTGTATCATTTTCTTACCAAGAAGGGGTGCAGAGATGGGGCTCGTGGGGACGCTCGGCGCTGTGGGCAGAGGCAAACACCCGTGTTTGCAATTTGTTCGCGCTGCCGGAACCTGAAGGCTGAGTTGTAGCAGGCATGGCTCTCTGGGGGCGAGGGACGTGTGCCGTTATGCAGAGGATGGGGAATATTCAGCTGTTCCCCCTGCAGATGGGTCCCGAGCTCCCGCTGCCTTCGGGCTGTCTGGCAGGAAGGTGTAAATCCGCCTTTGGCGCGCGGCTGCGAAGCGCCGCTTAAATAAGCAGGGAAATAGGAGAGAACGTGCTTCTGCATCCCAAATGACGCCAAATAACACAGTCGAATTTCAACATAACGTTGGAGGGGGGTTTGCTCGTCTCGGGGGGGGGGCGAGGGAAAAAAACAAACCCTTGGGCCAACGTTGCCTTGAGCTGCCTGTTACCGTCCAGCAGCGCGGCGAAATATTAGACCCCTCCAACCTTCCACAAGCCGTCCTCACATGATCGGTCACGGTGACCGGTCCGAGCTGTAAATACATCCGTAATGACAAATTAAAGCCAATTATCTGCCATTCCTGAGCAGTGAGGTCCTCAGACGCGGGTGCTCACATGTGCGTGACAGCGGCCGAAAATAATTCCACCGTCATTACCTCTTGCAATGGGGGATGAGCGAACGGAGGGCTCTTTTGGAAAACCCTGCGCTGTGCATGCTTTGTAAGCTCTCCTGTGAGGTGGTTGCAGGAATGAGGTTTTTCCGTGGGGGTGTTCAGCTTTTTGGGGTCTTGCTTTAGGAGAGCAAAGCGCGGAGCAGTGGTCCCGGCGGCAGGGCTGCATTTGCAGCATTTCCCGCGTGCCCGAGCCAAGCCAACCCATGCACTCAGCTGGGATTTCTCTCTCTGTGCACAAGCAGGATTTGGGATCTCTCCCCCGGGCAGAGATTCCTGAGCCTAGCAGGGATCTGACCCCGTCATCGGCACTGAAACGGTTCAGTCTTCCTTCTGCTGTTGGCAGTGCCTGGATTTTAAAGCCGAGTTTGGGGCAGCACCAACTGGAAGTGTAAATCGAATCTTTTTTTTCCAAGATATGCTTAGTGATATTTCTTTTTCCCGGTTGTTTTCCTGCACGGTGATGGTTTTGGTTAATTCTCTTTGGCGGCTCTGGGCAGCTATAGCCCCTGTAGGACCCAGGAGTATCTCCATCTGAAAACAAGAGGCTGGGAGCTGGTGCAGAGGCGCAGTCCCTTGCAAACAATTTGGAGACCTGCAGCTTTTCTCCCCATAAACCAGCAGCACACTGTTTTTCCTTTTTGGAAAGCGGCTGCAGGGGTTGCATGGTGCAGCACGAAGGGGTTTGTTGGTTTATTTTTATTTTTCGCGACCCATAAAGCTGGCGAGCTGCTTATCGAAGCCAGATGGGCTCCACAGCCTTGGGAGGGAATCAGAAATTCAGCTTGTTTGTGAAGGAGGGGGAAAAATAATTCATGGAAAGGCAGGGAGAGCGAGTTTTCCATCGGTGGCGAAGGGGCAGCTGGAGCAGGGGTGCGTGGGGCTGAGCTCTTCCCTCCTGGTACAGGCTGCTTCTGACTCTGGGATCACAAAAGCACTGCCTGGAAATGTCTCCTAATCCCTGGGGATGAGGTGGGTGTCTGCTGGGAGCATCTCTGGAGGAGTCCTGCCTCCATCTTCTGGAGCCCTGTTATTATTATGCGGCTGTAGGTGTCCCTGTTCATTGCAGGGAGCTGGACCGGATGGCCTTTAAAGGTCCCTTCCAACTCAAATGATTCCAGTATTCTGTGATTGTGACTGAGGCTCTGCTTTTGCAAGAAGGGAAAGGGGCAGATTTCGGGGCAGCGGGAAAGCTGGGAAACCTTGATTCCTGTGTGCTCACACTCCAGAAGAAACAAGAATGCATATATTGTTTAAAATCCTATTAGTTCGCAAGCCAAGCTGTTGGGTTTGCAAGCCAAGGAGCCGCCGTCATTTAACATTCAGAACTCAAAGTGCTGGAGCCATAAAAAAAAAAAAAAAAACAGCAAGGAAGTGAGCCCCAGCCATCAGGGCTCCTCCAAACGACCCATTCGGCTCCAGGTGTCTGCAATGGGTTTGGGAAGGGCTCGCTGGCCACAGGGCTGGCTGCTGGGAAGGCCGCGGAGCTGGGACACGCTGGGTGCTGCGGCTGCTGGGGGGACGCCCCAGGATGCCCTCGTGCCATGGATTCTGGGCACAACTGAGGTTTTTCTCCACGGGTTTCCTATGTTCAGCCCTTCCTTTGTCCCCTCCCAGAGGACGGGCAGGCTGCGTGCCCCTCGCCCTCCTCCGCAGCCATTTCTATTCCCAACATCCCATCAGACTGCGTCACCTCCCATCACGCGCGATCAATAACGACGGGTGAGCAGGTTAATTATAATCACAGAATAAACGCTGCGGTCTCAAAGTTCACTCCACTCGAGCAGCGCTTTCAAAACGAGTGGACGACGCCAAGAAACTTTCATTGATTCCTCCGGGACAGGTGTGGGAGTTTGAACCTGTCCCCAGGCTGATCTGATTCAAGACTAACTCCATTTTGTTCCTTATCTCAGCTTTCGCCTATCTTATAATGTCTGTTATTTTAGATAAAAAGTCCAATCAATTGGGTTAGAAAAACTGCAAGTTGTATGTTGCCCTGATAAGCCGGGTACCTGCCTGGGCTGCGCTTTCTGAGCGCTGAGCTGACCTCTGTAGATACTTTATCACAGAATCACTCCGTCCTCGGTCCCGCTTGGCTCTGAGCTGCCTTCCCATCCAGAATGAGGCATCAAACAGGAGAAGGGAAGGGACAGGGGTTAGACAACTCCGTCATCCCATGTGATCCAAGAACCGTAGACAAAGGCTCTGCTTGTTGCCTGTGTCTTCCCACAGGGGCCAGGACCTGCCCTAGCTCAGTGTGGTGGGACTCTGAGCTGGGCTCCGAGCCCCAAAGTCCAAATGAGCGAGCTAAAAATACAAGGCAGGGGCCTCGATGTGCACGCAAACATCACATTTAACACTGTCATGAGGCTCTGAGATATTAAGCAATATATAGCCTCTATAGTTCATATATTACTATATGTGGTATATATCTATTCTATAAAGTGTGTGTTTATATATATGTGTGCATTATATTTGTGGACATATAGATAGTGTGTATATCTAATACGACATATAGCTATGTTCTGTATAGAATAATAATTCTAATAACAAAAGCAAGGATAACTGATTAGCAATGCTTCCTGCTTCCTAAAGCATCATTCTTTAGCATATAGTATATCTATACGAGTAGATATGTACATACATACAAACATGCAAACGTAATATACACACAGTGATAATGCAACTAATATTCCTACGAGCAAAACTGACTCAGATAAATATCCTTCACTGAACCGTAGAATCAGTAAGGTTGGAAAAGACCATTAAGATCATCAAGTCCAACCGCTGACTGATCTGCACCACTCTGCAAAAATGAAACCTAAAAAATGAGTTTCTGGAGTGGCAGGGTGGCAGAACTGCAGGTTGCAAGGGATGCCTGGAGATGTTCAGCCCAACCTGCCCAAAGGAGGGCAACTACCATCACTAGCTGAGATCTGCGTTAGCTCTGGCTTTGTCTTGATGAGGCTTGGAAATGCCCAGGGGTAAAAATGCTCTCACCTCCCTGGGTACCCAACTCACCTTCTAAAGAAACTCTCATCCTAACGCCCAGTTTGTCCCTTGTGTCTCCTCTCACTATTAAGAAGAGTTTGCTTGTTGTCAGCATATACCCAGACAGCTTCTCCCTGATACTTCTTTGTTGTTATTCTAAATAGCATTAGTTTCCTGGGCCCAGAACTGGCTCTGGCTTTAGTCCACTTAGGTCACTTGTATAGACAGACAGATGGCTACCATCAAACAGATGCTGCAGTAGATGTAAGACCACAGACCATTGGGTTCCCGTGGTTTAAGGACTTTCAGCTCATCTGTTGGGCTCCAGCAGCCCAAAAGCTCATGAAGGCTGTGTCACGCTGGATGATGAACCAGTGGCATTGGAAATCCAAAGTTTTCCTTGGCTCTGATGCTCCGCATTTTTCCACCATCATCCTTTCCCCTGCAGTCAGCAAAGTAGAGCCTCTGCTAAGGCTCTTATTTGGAGATGGGATGTGTTTCAAGGAGGAAAGCACTGGCTGATTTTCCTTTGTCTACTGAGAGAAAGACCATTTCCAGGTCCCTGCTGCCAAACAGACCCCATCCATGAGCTCTCCATGCTAATCTGAGATTTGTTAAAAAATATTTGGACAGTCGATAAGCAGAGGAATCTCCTGTTTATCAGAAGAGCCCCAGATATTTACAAGTGTAAGAATTGTAAGTAGGATGAAGAAAGGGGAGGTCACCTTGGTGGGTGGGATCAGGCCTGCGTCCCAGCAAAAGAAAGCAGACCTTGGAGCTCACTTGTGAATGCCTTTGCCATCAGCACGAGTTGTCATCAAAGGGGTGGCCAGCAAGTTCTGTGCTTTTTTGGGATAAGCTTTTTGCAGGATGTGATGGATGGGATTGTGCCTGGTGGTGCCAGCAGCCACTGATGAGGCAGGAGTAAGCAGGTAGGGATGCGCTGGGGAACGAATGGGTCTGCTTATTACACCTGCTGTATGGGGTTGTGCCCAGGTAGGGTGCTGGGGTGGCTGTGATCTAACATGTGTCCAGCCTGTTTGTCATCAAAATAGGCTTCGTCCTGCACACATATGTGCACTAACATATATATATGAGTGGCCTTCCCAGTGGACATGGGAAAAGGACCTTAAGCCCATGCGCAGACACAGGACCCTACATCCTCAGGAGTGTTTGCATATCTGTCTCCTGGACAGCAGGCAGTGTGTCTTTTGGGTTTGAGCCATGGTACTTCAGTGTGTGTGCCCCATGCAGCTCTGGTACGACATTTAGGCTTGAGGGTTTGGGACTTGGTGATGCTGGAGGGCTTTTCCAAGAAACCATCTTAGCCAGCCCCCAGCACCACCTCTTGCTCCTTTCCGAAACCATATGCTGAGACATTCCTGGAGCAGTGTTTTGGTTGTTCTCCACACTCCCTTGCAGTGGACACACAGTGGGGCATGGAAGAGCCTTTGTTCCTTCTCACAAGGAAAGAACAATGTCACGAGGAGATGACTTGCTCAAGGGAAGCTTATTGCAAAGCCAAGGCTGAACTCAACTCCAGGCAGAGGATTTGACCAACCTTCCCCTCGTGTCCCTTTAGCACATGATTTCAGCTGGTCCCTTGGCTGCTTCTACCTCTACTGTCCTTCAAGCTGAGGAAAACATATTCAAGAAGGAAAGGAATATACTTGGCTGTTGGCAAAGCTCTGTGCCATAGACCTTGGCTCGCCACAGGCAGAGCGGGGAGCTTTGCAGGGGAGGGACACGATGTTCCCTTTGCCTTGACGTGAAACATTTGGCCTGGGAACAGTTGTGCAGGAACAGTCTCCCTCTGGTGTTTCACAAGGCAAAGGGGGAAATGCATTTTGCCTTTTCAAAAGTGGCATGTGGCTCAGCCAGACTGCAGGTTGAAAGCTTCCTAAGCAATAAAGTGGAGTCTTTGGGTCTGCAGGGGGAATGTTGCTTGGTCGAAGCAGCCAAATGAGTGGCCAATCATTTTCTCCACTGTAGCTGTGTCAGAGAAAACCCAGAATGTTCAGGGAATGCATCAAGCCTTTTCCGTGAAGCTTCACAATGACACGTTTTCTTGAAACTGTGTTCCTGGTTCATGGTGGGGAATTCTCCCCCTTCTCCATTCCCTGTAGATCAGCAACCACACAGGTGATGTCAGCTGTTAACCCAGATCACGAGTGAATGGGAAATTGCACTCCCAGCAGCAACCAGCTCACTCTTAGGCAGGCAGTGTCCTGCTGTCTCCCTGCCAGCCACATACCTAGGTCCCATTAGTCTCTAAAATAGTGGGTAAGTGGACAATTTTTACCCCAAATCTGTCAGAAGGGGATCAGACAGAGAATAGGAAGGGGGGGAAAAGGTTGATGGGCAGAACCTGTTTTTACAGAAACATGCTCAGCTCCACTAGCTGATAAAGCACAAGGGCTTTCTGTTCCCCATCTGCATGCCAAGCTGATGATGCCCTCATAGAAAAGGGAAAGACTCACTGACAGCTTTCTCTTGGCTGCAGATCTCTTTAAGGCATAAATGTGCGCTCTTTTATTTACGATCACTCCCTACTTCTTCTGCTTTTGTCTCTCCTTGTTTACTGCTGCTCTGCTTTCCTTCCCAGTCTAGCCCTGCTCAGACACAGTACTGGAACAATGAAGCAATTTTAACAGCTGTGATCTGACCAGAATGTTTCTGATGGTTTTCTTTACTCCATGAAGCTTCAGCTCCTGGAGTCATGCAATTCATGGGAGAATCTCAACCCATTCAAAATAAAGAGATGCGACTTTCAGCTCCAATAGCTGCAGCAAAACACTTATTAAAAGGACCCTGGAAGGCTTGAACTGTAGGAAGGACTTCCACACTGTCACTTTTTTTGATGGAAACTGTCTTGGGATTTAGGATAAATTATCCCGGACAGGAATGGTAAATCCCGTTTCCCTCTTCCATGCTGTTGTGGCTGTCCCTTGAATCAGAAGGTGCTGGTGGCTTGGGACCTTCTCAGAGCCCAGGGTGTCCATATGTCCAAGGGGCCAATGTCCTGTGCCTCAGCTGACAGTGCCCCCAAGAGTCCATTTGGGATTCTGTACACACAGAAACGTGGCTCTCACCTCTTATCATAACAAATTGTTTTAGGAAACCGCTTCTCTGCAGGGAAAACTGCTCTCAGGGTCTGTTTAGAGCCTCTAAGTGCCTGGCTGTGTTTGAAGGACAGCTTCTCTTTTGCTGAGTTGCTTCACTGGCTTGAGAAGACACTTCTGCTGGGAGAAATGTTGATATTAAATATCCCTCCAGCTGTAAACAAAACTCCAGTGTTATATTAATGGAAGTCTCTTTCTCCCCAGCAAATAGAGAGGGGTTGAGGGCAGGAGGGGGCTGGAGGGCAGAAGAAAGGAGATGACCTTGTTGCTGTTTCTCATGCAGGTCTGACCTAAATCTGTGCAAGGAAGGTTCTTTGTCTCCTTCTAGAGGCTGGTTTGGGATCAGAAACTTATAAACTGGCTGTTGGCTCTGAAGGAGTCAAAATCTCTCCATCCGAGGTGCTTCTAATGCATTATTCCTTTGTGTTCTGATCCTTCGGGTTCACCCGCTCAAGGTGATTTCTCCAAGGACACGAAATTTAAGGTTGTTAAAGAAAAGCCCTGCCTCACAATCAGAAGGTCTTGGCCTAGGGATGGGTATACTGGCAGAGTTGGGGTTGGGAGAGATGGTGGAAGGACCCAGCAAGGGAAGTTCAAGCTCCCTTCAGACTCAACCCTTGGGCAACCTCCCCTTGATCTCCTTGGTTGCGTAAGGGCATCTCATTCTCTTCCCTGGGAAGGCAGAAGTACTCAGATTTCAAGCAGATGTCCTCAGCAGAGATGCTGTCATGCCCCAGCCATGCTGCAAATAGTGCCTGTAGGTGTAGGCTGCCTGGCGTCTCAGATCTGTTTTCTCCTTGAGCCCTGCATTGTCCTCACTGGTTGCTCTCTGTGGACCTGGCGGTGGATGCAAAGGACCACTCCCAATGACTAAGGGCCATATCCATGAATGCTTTTTCCCAGTAGCCCTCAGCGCCCCACTTAAAGAGTTGCTCCCAGCTCCTTAGGGACTAAACCTTCCATTGTGGAAAGTATTTCTGCCATTAGCATGCTCAAGGCCTCACCCAAGATTAGGAGACTGTTGTGCAACATGCAAGTGACATTTCCTGCCCTGGGGACCTTGCAGCCTTCATAAACAGTAGGTGTGAGGGGAAAAAGATCTGCTTTTATGTTGTAAGCTGGTGACTGCGACAGGGCCAGGACCAAACCCATCCTCTCCACAAGCTATGTCATCCTGTGTGGTTCTGTGATCTGTTCTCACATGAGCAGCTCCTTCGTGGACTAGGGGCAGGGTTTTGTAAAGCATTAAATAGAAAGCTGTTAGCATTAGCCAACACCAGGTTTAGGGATCCAACCCATAAACAAAGGCCCAAATGATCACAAGGCTGATATAATCTAAGATAAGGGTTGGGCAAAGTCACTCAGGGAGCTGAGCCTTCGAAGAGGAACACGAGACTTTCTAGCACACGTGGCAAGGGAGGCTGTTCCAACCACGGGACTCTTTCTTTCCTGGCCTAACTGGCAAATGTTCTCCCTTCCTCAACCCTTCTCCGTACTTGGCTTTGGGAGGGGGACTAAATCTTTCGAGGAGGACCTCCTAGCAGAAAGGCTATTACAGAAGTCACTGGACAGACCCATAAATCTCCATTATCAGGCAGTGGCTCCTGCACCGTGAAACGGAAATTGTTGCCCTGAGTGCAACTGGGGGAGCCTTTCCTTCCATTCCATTGTTCAGGTCCCTCTGGGAGCCGTTCGGGCAATTTGCTGCCTGAATAAACGTTTCCTTTCCCGGCTGCTAGTACAAGGTGAGGGAACGAATAAGTGTCAGGGGATCTCATAATGCCAGGATTTAGAGCTCCAGCCCCAGCACAGCAGCCAAGAAAATATGTTGCAGCTTCTCATGGGGAGCCTCCAGTCTTCCATGCCCTAAGCTCTGCTATTTATAACAGAGGGCAAATTAAGCAATCAGCAAGCACGCCCCAAACTGGGTGCAGATTCAGGTGCTGCAATGTAAGAAGGACATAAAACTATTAGACAGTGTCCGAAGGAGGCCTATGAAGATGGCTCCTGTTACTGTGGGCTCAGAGCACCGGGAATGGCCATCTCTCAGAGCGGACCTTGGAGATGTGACCTTCTCATGAGCACCCAGGCATGGCAAGGGGTCCCAGTTATGCCCCTGTGGGAGGGAGGGCAGGCAAAGACCGTGGCCCATATCTTCAGAAATGAGCAGCTATTTTGAGTGTTTGGGTTTCCTAGGTCTTGTACATCTGGCCATGTTAAACTGCATGGGTCACTGCTGTTAAGGTGATCTTTCTTATTATTTTACAGACCCACATGTAGGGCTAGTTCAAAAGGCTCCCCTTCACAACTTCAGCCCTGAGTTTAATGATGCTGTGAAATTAGAGCACCTCTTTCAGGAAGCAACCTAGTCCCTTGCCTTTTCTCCATTGGTACCAAAATGAGTCACCCTTTTATTCACCGAAAGGTGCTCATTAAGACTGCATTGTCTTCTCTCAGCCAGCGCTGAGTAGTTTCCAAGACACATCCTTCTAGAAAGCATTCCTGCTAAGAGGAACTTGCCATCACCAAGCACGCCTTGATGAAAGAGAAGCTATTTCTCCTTCAGGTGAGACTTGTTGAAGTCAAGGAGCCCAGACAGGTCTCTAGGAATGGTTTTAATGTGCTTGCACTCCGCAGATGTCATCTTCTGACTCAGCGCTGGGTAGTGTATGTAAGGGACGCACCCATCTGCTATCTCCCCATGAGGCTGTCATTAGGGAGAGCCACCCACTGCGTGGAGCCTCAACGTGACCTGGGAACAAAGTCTGCTCCTTCCCCATCTCTGGTTATTCCCACTTACTATCGTTTCACAAGGCTCACCTTTGTCTGCAGCTGAGAGCAGAAAATCATATTTATGCTATCCTAACCAAGGGCTAGCCCAGTTCTTGACATTTCTGAAGCTTTTGCCTTTTTCTTACTTTGATTAAAAACCTTCACATTTTGGTTTTCTAGCAGAAAATTCTCCAGGAAAGATGACATTTTGTAATGATTATTCAAGGGCACAACTGAAATCAGCCAAGGGTTTTAGCTGTTGTCTTTGGACTACCCCGCTATGCCTGGTTCTCCCTGGATTGTGTCAATGACTCTGAGCTGACCTAGTTTCAAAGAGGAAAGGATTTTCTCACAAGATGAACATTACTCTGAAAATAAAGTCGCTTTTCTGGGGAGAGGGGGAAATGATTATCCAAAATCTCAGCAATTTCTAAGAAGAAAAAAAATTGTGAAATGTTTTCCTTTCTTGAGCTTTTTCAAGGAAACGAGCTCCTTCCTGACCAACTCTTCCAATTCCTCCTCTTTTCAAAGGAAGTTTATTTGATCTGGATTTTGGCTGTGGCCCAGTGGTGATTTTAGAGGGGCAAGTGAGGCTTTATGGTTGTAGTATCAATGAGTCCACGTGTACAAAAGTCACTTGGAGGGATTCCCACCTATCCTAAACCACCACAATTGCTCAAAGGTAACCAGGTTTTTGTAAGCAGCTGAGAAAATACTGGATTCCTCCTCTTCTGGCTCCAGAGCCCCGTAGGTGCACTCACTTCCTGTTTTCTAGCATTTCCCCATTGCCGCATAATGTAATCTCTTGCCATTTTTAGCCCAGTTTTCCAGGGAAAACTAAGCTCACGTGAATCCTTCTCCATGCCTGGTTACCAGTCCCACCACAGCCATTTTTTAATCCTTTGGTTGTTCTATGGACATGTTGTTTCCTACTGATTTTCCAAAAATAGTCTGCGGAGCAGGAGAAGAGAGAAAACAAGGCTGATGTTTGAATGTAACCCTCACTAGACATCAGAGAATCCACATGTGACTGAGACATAGATCCGAAAGAAATCCAGTTCTGTTGGTTTGCTGTTTGGGGAACTGACTTCCAGCAGAACGCTGAGATTCTTGTATAGGCAGCAGGTGGGCAGGCACAGCGCATAGCAGTGTGGGTCCCAGCATACTGTGAGTTAAAGCTATACTGGTATGCAGTGGCTGAAGGTCTCAGTGCAAAGCTTTGGCCATCCTCCTGAAGTCTCCTGTGTGATGCAGTATCTTGGGAATCATACTTTTTCAGCAGCCTGCTTTATTCCCAGCCTACGCCAAGTGATGGAGCCCTTTGTTGCTATTTGTCCTTCTCTTCTTCTCTCCAATTAATTTCTTATCCAGCCTTCCTTTCTGCTGCTGGTAGCAGAACATGTGCATGCCTTGGTTACTGTGTCTGGGTGGATGGGAAATCCAAAGGCAGGAATGAGTTTGTAACCCATTTCCCAGAATAAATACCCTCCCTGGCCTGACCTCAACAGCTGATATCCTTCAGGTGGGACCACCAGCAGCAACAGGCATTTTCAAGGGCCATGTCAACTGGGTGTAGCTACATTCACATCTCAAAAAGGCGTACAGCTGGTGATTGTATTTTTTTTTAGGTGAAATGCATTGGGCTGAATCAGTTCTTGGCTTCTAGAGGGCCCTGTGTCTGAAGGTTAGCTGTATTCCCAAGTGGTGACATCGTCAAGGTGCCTTGAGCTCTGCAGCAGTCTGCAGATGACAGGGACCGGTGGCAGCCAGAAGGATGGGGCTGCCCCAGCCTTGGGCAGTCGCCCTTACCTTCATGTCACAGCCATGATGGAGGGTGAGCCTGGACTGCAGTGAGTGAATGCACCGGGATGGAGATTTGCATCCAAACTGGAGTGTCTTTGACACCTCTGTTCAGGAGCTGCCTCTTGTGCTAATAGGGCAAAGGCATGCGAGCATCTCTTTTCCTTGGCTCCCTGCAACAGTTCTGCAGAGGGAAGGAGCAGAGCTGTAGGGAGCACAGACAAGATTCTCTCTGCCCACACTTGCTTGATCCCCAATGAGGGATACCTGGGCAGTTCTGCTCTGTGAGTCCAGGCTTGTGTTTTCCCGTGGTCACAGGCAATTTGTCTGATTGTAAACACAGCCGTTTGCCTGCCCCAATCTGTTTGCCCTGGCTATGTCCAATCTTGAAAATTGGATAACGTCAGAGCAGAAGGGAAGGTTTCTATTTCTGTCTCCTTGTATCCGTGTCCCAGCACATCCCTGCTGCCACAGAAGCCTTCCAGCCAACACTGTATGACAGGGAAAGGGGTTTCTCTTCCCAATAATTTTGTTGGCTTACCTGTGGAAGAAAAGCTGTTTCTTGCACCTTATAAACTCTGATTGCTGGTGATTTCTTTAAACATCACTGCTGGGTTCACATACTGAGAACCAGAGCAAAAACTTTCATGTACAGCCGCTTAACTAACCAAGTGTTTTCCTTTCTCTCCCATCATGGCAGCAGAATTTTTTGATGATTATTCAGAGGGGCGAGAATGTGTCAACTGTGGGGCCATGTCCACCCCGCTCTGGAGGAGAGACGGCACAGGGCACTACCTCTGCAACGCCTGTGGGCTCTACCACAAGATGAACGGCATCAACCGGCCCTTGTTCAAACCTCAGCGGAGGCTGGTAAGTCAGGAGCATACGGTGCATGTGGGGTAAGGCTGCGTGCAAGGATGGAGACAGCCAAGGTCAGGCTGGACGGGGCTCTGAGCACTGATGGAGCTGTGGGTGTCCCTGCTCATTGCAGGGCAGTGGGACCTGATGGCCTTGAAAGGTCCCTTCCAACTCAAGTGATTCTACGATAAAAAGGCGATAGCTAGGTGGTGATGTCAGGGATATTTCAATTCTGTGGTCTCTTCTCTCTGTGCCCGACACAGGTGGGTTTGGTCCAGATTTCCAAAATGAGCAAGATTACATTGTATTTGGTGAGCTCCAAAATACTGTACTGTCCAAACTAACTGTGCTCTCACTTCATGGTGGCCAGCCACCTTTTCTGGACACCCTGTTTGCTGCGGTAAATTGGACAAGCCAAAGCAGAGCTTCTAGGGCAGGTGATCATCCCAAAGGCTGTGGGGTCAGGATGGGACATTCACGGGGAATGGGAATATCTTGGAGTTGATATTCTGCCCATCCCATCCTGCTTTGGAAGGGAGTTTTGGGAAGGGCTCTGCATCTATGCCCCAGGGACACGGGGGCTGTCATGGCCCCCAAGCAGCAAGGAGCCAGCAAGCCTTCCCTCAGAGACTCATCCTCCACGAGGCTTCATCCTAAGCCTGCCCTGAACTTCACATAGCATAAAGCTGCCTCTGCTCAAACTCTGCTATTCTCTACAAGTGCCTAAAATGACACTGGTCTTTTGGGCACAGCCACCAGTCACAGCCACCCAGCGCCCTCTGGTGAAAAGCCGTTCCAGCCATGGGCTGAGCCAAGCTGGTGTCGAGTTGGACTGGATGGTCCTTCTAGGTAGGGCCCTTCCAGCACTGGGTATTCTATGACTCTGTGATTCTGTGACCTGGAGCAAAGTTGCCAGGATCTGAGATGCTGCTGGGGGGCTGATGTGTTTTTTCCTTTATTTTGTCTTGCAGTCGGCTTCCCGCCGCGTCGGCCTCTCTTGTGCCAACTGCCACACAACCACAACCACACTCTGGCGCCGAAACGCCGAGGGAGAGCCCGTCTGTAACGCTTGTGGGCTCTACATGAAGCTCCATGGGGTAAAGCCTTTATTTCTTTTTGCTCTTATGGGGAAGGTGTCCACAGCACAAAGGTGACCCACAAATTAGGCCGAGATTCTCCCCCCCCTAAATGCAGGCACTTTAGTAAAATGCTTGCCTCCTAAGAACAAACAGGGGCTGGGTCCCTCCTTGTGGGGCATCAGGGCCCAGCCACGACTTGGCTGTACTCTTGACATAGGAGCGTTGATGACTTCTCTTGCACAGGTACTCAGACAGCCTCTTCCTGCTAGTGGGGACTTTGTGTATATAGGGAGTGTCTGAGGTATCTAGAAGAGTCCTGTTGGAGTCGAAGGCAAAGCAGGACTTCAGGATGTGAATCTCCAGCCCTTCTCCCACCAGTCAGTGGCAATGGACCCCAAGTGGCAGAGACAGAGTCCTCCAACACCTTGGTGATTGCAGAAGCAAGCCCCATTCCATTTCCCATTGGTACTCCTAGGATTTTTTTATTCAATTCCATGCTCTAAAGGATTTCCTGCTTCAGAGCAGATGGAAGAGCATTCATGAGAGATAGGCCAAAGCTGGAAGACAAATGGATGAGGGGAAGCCCTACCTAACCCAACAAATTCCTCCTAGAAATCCCAGCATGTTTCTGACTATAAGGATGGTGAGCTCAGTGGGATCAGTTCCTAAGGCAGATCTCCCCATGCAGATTCAGTAGCTTTCCATAAATAGACATTGGCCAGAAAGACATCTTCATCTCCAAATTCAACAGGAAAGTAAACAATCACTCAATATCTACGCTGTAAAAAAGCCCATCTATTCCCATCCAGATGCACAGTTTGTAGCTTTGACATATCTCTTCACACAGCAGTGCTGACCAGTGACCTTGGGCTCCATTTTGTTGTTGCTTTCAATGAAATCAGTTGGGTTTTGTGGAGCTGGTGAGGTAGAGCTGGAGTCGTGTTCAAGGTGACCGTACGGACATCCAGAAACCAATGCACTTTTATATCTGGGCCCATAGGTTCCAAGGCCGTTAGCAATGAGAAAAGAGGGCATTCAGACAAGGAAGCGTAAACCGAAGAACCTTAACAAAACAAAGACGCCAGCAGGTAAGTGTTAAACAGGAGAGCTAATTGTGTGTGTATGCACGTGCAACCATGTTTCTGGCCGCCTGGATTTATGCTGTATGAGTCAGACACCCAACAACAAAATGGGCTGATTGTTCAGAAATGGGGAATGGCTGCACGTCTTTCAGCAGTAACAAAGCCCTTCTCACTACTTTTCTTTTAACCTGCAGTAACTTTGGGTGCTTTGAAGTGAAAGGTCCTTGGGAAGAGCCCAGTTTACCATCTGCTTTCTCACAGGTCCATCCAGCAGTGAGAGTCTTACCCCGACCACGAGCTCCACGAGTAGCAGCAGCAGTGCCACGACCACGGAGGAAATGCGCCCCATTAAAACAGAACCAGGGCTCTCATCTCATTATGGGCACCCCAGCCCAATTTCTCAGGTACAGAGGGCAGCGGGACAGAGATGGAAACTAGAGTGGTAGACACGGGGGAGAAGAACATCTTTAAAACCTTCTCTGTAGTAAAAGGTTGCCTCTTTTCAATGCTAACCTAATCCAGTCCCTGCAAAGGGAAATCAAGGCAGCAGGATGGCAGAGGGCTGTAGGGTACAGCGGGTGCTCTGCACCTTGTCCACCACTAGATGTCTTAGGAACAGCACTGCATCCATGCAAGGCGCTTGTCCTGCTGAGCAGCACTCAAATCTGGAAGCTGAGCTGTGTGAGCCTCCGTGGGTTTACTAATTACGCCTTCATTAAGGATCCCTCGCAGTGCAGCACAACTAAGAGAATAGAAGTGGTAAATGATAGCTGCTCTCCTCTTGGGTTCATATGAGGAACAGCAGTGTTCAAACAGAAATAACCATGGAGAAAAAATATGTTGTTGTGCTGGACTGATGCTGCACCTGCAGCCCTTTGCAGCAAGGTTGTTTCTCCTGCAGTCCACAGGAGGGCATTTACAAACGAGGAACACCCAAGGCCAATGAATGCTCAAACCTTGGGTGGCAAAATGACCACTTCTGGCATTTAGAAGAGAACAGTTTTTCCCCTATGCAATACTAAAGGGTGTAGAACAAGAAGGAGAGTCTGCCCAAAGAATCACACATAAGCTACAATCTATGGCAAATCCTCAGACATGTTATTACAACAGCACCACTCCACTTGAAGGGGTCCTCTATTATTTGAAGCTTTTTTGACAAGATTTTCCTTTTTCTGCAGGCATTCTCGGTCTCTGCCATGTCTGGACATGGATCTTCAATTCATCCTGCAATTTCAGCCCTGAAGCTTTCCCCGCAGGCTTACCAGTCAGCCATCAGCCAGTCTCCACAAACCAGCTCCAAACAGGACTCCTGGAACAGCCTGGTCTTAGCTGAAAACCATGGGGACATCATAACTGCATAAACTGGTCTTCCACCCATAGACTTGAGGCTGATCCACTGGAGAGATGAAGAAGATGCCACGTAATAATCATGTCAATGTTGTTTCCCTCCTCCCCTGCTCTCCTGCCATTGTGAGATGTTCCAGCAAAGAGGTAAAGAGGACTTACGTGAGGTGTAGGAGAGCTCTTACAAAACAAACCAAGAAGACTCAGATCTCAAAGCAACTAACGGATTTGAAACCTTTTTCCTCCCTTCAGACAAGTTTCCTTTTATTTGATTACCACTGCCTTCTAAGAAATAGCCAGAAACACAAAGATGGATATATTTGGGGGGGTTTTGTCTATTTAAAAACATTTGCCATTTGAGACTTAAGACAATGGTGGCACAGACACATCTTTTTCTTCTGTCACCATCCATTTATTTCCCGACCAGAGAGAATGCCATCGTCATTACCCAAATTCAGTGATCTTCCACCAAACGGAGCCAGTTTCAGAACAGTTTGTTGAACAGACTTCATGAGACATGGTGTGGTGGCTTCAGTGAATTTGATATGATCTAGGGCAGAGAAAGAAGAAACCCACATCCTCATCCTCAGCTCATGCATCTAGAGCATTGTCTTCATTTTCCTAGATGGTCTGAAGACCTAACGAATGTCTGTATTTAATAGTAACTCCTTTCCTATTTATCATTACAAAATCATGGGACTGTGTTTCTAAAAGATTGTTGGCTGAGCCTGGAGAAAGTCTGTCTGAAGTCAAAGGGGGATTTTGGAAGGAGAAACTTTCTGGGAGTGGGTAGAGGAAACCTATCTTGGTCATCAAATCTGGAAATCAGGAAATTGTTGGGTTTTTCCCTTACAAATAGCTGCAAGCCAGGCTTAGAGATTATTGTAGAGCACAGCAAGTGAAAGTTGCTCTTTAGCACTGCTGTGCTGTTGCTTCTGAGACAGTTAATTTAATTATTTTGCATACTTTTCTGTCGTTTTCATTGTCATTGATGAAATGTGATTGCCATTCATTTCTTATTGTACTGTGAGTGCCCACTGTCCCCCTAACAGCTGGCTCATGACCATTGTCCATGCCTAACCTTAAGGATTTCACAATAAGTCTTCAGCCTCTAATGGATGCAGGCAGGGGCCATCTTCCTTACTAAGCATGTGCATAGACTTGCTTGCCTGCAAGAGAAGCTTAACTCAATTCATACATGAGTATTAAACAAAACTCATGTGTCTGCTTAACCATAAGTCTCTTAGCAACCAGAGAATTCTGGAAAATTGAGTTGAAAGTGATGCTAATAGTTCACAGACTCATTCCCTGGTCCAAAAGGGATCAGTTCTACCTAACCTACCTTTGGCCGCTCTTTGTCTAGCATGTGCTTAACAAAATCCAGCAACACATATGCTACAGCTCCTCTGTGCAGTCTAAATGCTTCAGCAGCTGCTTGCCAGGATGTTTGCATCAGCATTTCGAAGAAGGGTCAGCTTTGCCTGGACAGGTAGACAATTTCTGGGAGACCTCATCCTACAAGATTCTCCAGTCTTGTTTCTGTCCACTCCCAAACTCCATTACCCTTCTTCTTGCCTTCCCAGCTCCTTCTTTTCCTCCCTGCATCCAGAACTTGACTATAGAACTATTAAGTGATCCCAGAAGAGGGATGGTGCATCCCCACAAAATAAGATGAAGGATATAAGGTGCCTCCATCTTTCTCTCACTCTTCACCATTCCCACAAAGAGTGTTTCTGACAAAATACCAAGACACATGGCTTGGTGAAGAGGAAAGCCACAGACATGGTTGAAGCAAAAACAAGACCTTGTATTATCTGTGTTTGAACTCTCTATTTTCCTCCTGATGGTTGGAAAGTTTCTTTAAGGAGAAGGATTCAACTGGACTGGTCATGACAGAGACTGGAAATGGAGCACAGTAGAGAGCTGGACCCCTCCACGTGCCTTTGCCCTGCGTAGTAGCTCAGATCTGCAGGGGTTTGTAGGGGTGACAGAGACTCTGCACTACCTGGAGAAAGACACCATGGCAGTGATGCCATGGGGATGTCTGGATGGTGTTTGCACCTTGAGGCTCCTCATTGGGCTTCCCCATAAGAAGTGTGGTCCTCCCATTGACAAGGAGTACATTTCAACTGGCTTATGGGAATGAAACTTCTGATCTGGGAGTTTTTCCATCTGCCACTTGCAAGATAACCACAGAATTTGCACTCTGTCCTTCAAAGCTCATGTAGGGTCTAACCTCATTAGTTGATTAACTACAGACAAGGAAGAGACGTTCAATGAAACACGAATAAAATGTTACCCTGAAATCCTGTGATTCTGTTGAGGCCCAGCAGCCTGCAGAGAAGAGACCAGAAATAGCACCTAAGAATATGAATTTGGGGTGAAAGAAAACACTAAGTTGTTTCTCCTAGAGCACGCAGGTCATTAGTCAGCCTCCTCCTTGTACTGCATTGCTTTGCACTCAGCAGCCGAGGTCTCTTGGGATCCAGCTGTGATCTTGTCTGTGACAGAGGAGCACACACCCCAGAGATGCCTCCTGGCTCATGCACACATTTGAGATGCTTAAAATTACCCTGGACAGCCTGAGAAGGAGGGAAGCAGGCAGCCTCCTGGAGAGGAACAAAGGTCCAGACCAAACACACGCAGCGTTTCTCCCTCTGTGCTTATTCTCCCAAAGGCTTTTTCTGCCTTGCCCTTAAACTGTGCTCCTCATGTTGCCCTCAAAGCCAAACTTCCTGGCTGAAGTTTTCTCCTGCCTTTAAAACACACTCCTAAGTGTCATAACAGAGTCTGCTTGCAATGCCAAGCAGAAAAACCCTGCAAGACATAAGTCTGGTGGTTCCCTGGCTCACATCCCCTGAGGTTACCCAAATGACCACATCAGAGTTTGGTTAACTGGTTTTCTGCATCCCACAGAGCCTTAAAAACTGAACGTTGAAATGCAATGAAGAGCATTTACAGGGACCCTGATAACAAGACGTCTGCTTTCATGAGGCTCTTGGGGCTGTGAGGACAGCTTGGCCCTTTCATGGTAGAAATGAGCTCTTTTCCCACTCCTTTTACAAGCAGTTGAAGTTCAGATGCACCTTGGATTGCCAACACAGCATGCCAACACCAGAAATGACACATGAAGGGATGGATACTTACAGGACGTGAGAAGGACAGTCCTACCAGTACCATAAGGTTCAGCTCAACCTAGCAAGAGGGGCAACCCCAAACATTTGGGGTTACATTTGAGCTCTGCTTTCCTTCAAATGATGGTAGAGTCACACAGAACCTGCTTTGTTAATGAAACAAAGTACAGTTATTAGAGACTTAACATGGCAAAACAATCATTGCTATTATTATTGCTATAATTTATTCCATTGCAGCATGTCTGGAAGTCCAGCTGAGGACCACCAGCCAGATAACTTCCAGGCGTCCCTTCTAGCCTCAACCATTCAGTGATAGGCCAGAATTTGTGTATTTGTACACAAGCACAAAGCTGAGAACCATCTCTTCCCTGAAGAGTAAGAGTGAAGTACCCAGTCCTGCAAAACACTTGAGCAAGTTGTTCCCTTAAAGCTCAACATTAATCACACCATCAATCACAAATTTGGATGCCTGAGGGTTTGCAGCACAAGTCTGGATTGTGCATAGCCTGACCATTGCTACGGCTCCGTGGCAAGATGGGAAGATGGGAACTGGGATGGAGAAAGAAAGGGGTAGAAAGGTCATTTATCATTTTTAAATGCCCTTCCTCCTTGTGAACGTGCAATATCTTGAATTGCATCCGTTTCTGTTTCATAAATTAATCCAAAGAGATCCATATTTCACTTGCAATTTTATGGGCTGATCAGACCCTCTCCGATCAGGCGGAGCTCAGGAATATTATAAGGGAGCTTGGAAACCAATCAACAACTCTTGATATAAATTAATATAACAACAGTTAATATGACTGAAGCTGTGACTACGCCAGGGGTGGTGTTTGGTTTTGTTTGTTGGTTTTGGTTGTTTGTTTGTTCTTTTCTCATGCATACAGTTTGAAGATTCCCGTGTCAGCTGGGGAAGTCCCATGAAAACAGACTGATTTGTAAGGGGGAGAGGGAAACCAACCAACTGAACAAGCTGTAATTATTTAAAGATGTAAAAAAATATATATTATGAAGTAGTATGGCTACCAATCCACGTAACTTCTACACCTTTAGAACTAATGGAAATAAAACAATAATAATAAAACCAAAAGGCTGCTGCCCAAATCTTGACTCTCTTGGTGGGCTTCCTGGGGGGGGCTGGGGGTAACTGATTGCATATTCAGTACACCTGGAAAAACAATGCTTATTTTAATGCATAAGGAGAAAAACACCCAAGATGTTTTCCACCCTGCGAGTAATTCCACTAGCACAGAGGAAAAAGGACAAGCTCCCATGCTAGGATGGCACTTCCATGTAATCATAATTTATCTCCGTGGTCTTTTCACAGGCATGGGTTCGTGGAGTACATTGCTGATTCAGTCTAATTGCTTTCAGCTGAGCTCACAGATACCACCCATAAGCTAAAAGCACACACAACCCTCATGCAATCACCTATTCTTCCTGGTGGGGGGTGCTTAGAGCCATTCCTAGCTCAACCAGTCCCTGAATCCCGGTGTAATTGGTGGGGTGGGTGGAGCTAGCACTCAAAACCTCACCCATTTCTCCCTTACCAGCCAGCTGAGGAGCTCTCTTGCTGTTTATATGTTGGTGGGTGAAAGGGTCTTCTTTCTCTGTAGAAGTGTGGGAAAAGGATTTTTGGGTGTAAGGGATAGGAAGAAGGTAGTGCTGGTTTGGTCTGTGAGAGTGTTAGAAATGACTGAAGGCAGGGGAATGGTTCAGGAGGTAGAAGAAGTTGGCAGTGAAATAGGGAAGAAGGAAGGAGACTGTTCAGCCCCTGTTGCGTGCAGGGTAACGGCTTGGGGGCTGGGTGCAGTGTTTGGGGCGGAGGGATGTGCAATGAATGCTTGCTTTGGAGGATCTGCAGTGTGTGTGTGAAGGTGTTGGGTGTCTCCCATTTTGCGTTGCCTGATGCAAATCCGGTGCCTGGATAGTCAGGGTGAAGACCTGAGGGGCATGGACAGAGCCCTTGGTGTCAAGAGCTGATCCCAGGTATCTGGATTGCTGCTGGCACCTTTACCAGCAGGAATATCTTCTAGGTGATTCTTGGCCTGTTACTGACTTTTGCCTGTGGTCTGAATGCAGTATGTAGCTAAATGGAGCTAGGGTGTGATTTAATTACCTCCTACCCTAGGAAGCACAGGGATTAAGCTCAGTCTCCTATTGTTGCTAAAGCAATCCAGTTTGTACAACCACTTAATAGCCTTTTATTTCATGTCTTAGATCCAGATAGTGTTCTCTGACATGCATCTCTTGGAGCTTTTCCTAAAGGGCTTTGGCTCATTGCAGCATGTGAAGCCTTTATAGCTGTGCTGCCTTGCCCAGCCCTATTGAGGGTATGTCCACACCTCAGTGCAGCTCACTGCCCTGTGTAGGTGGCTGCTGGCTTCTGCCTCTTCTGGGCTGAGAGCTCCAGTGGGTGAGGATGCGCCCTTGCTCAAGCAGAAGATGGGTTGGAAGGCTGGGGCAGAAGCAGGCTCTGGTTTCAGTTGTTCTGAGCTGATGCAAGTGTGGGCTGTTGCTACCTTGTGTCCATGCATGAGATAGCTTGAGGTAAAAATCAACCTCAGAGTAGTGCTAGGTAGGTCAGAGCCTGGACATCTCCAAGGATGGGCATCTTTTTTCTCTCCATCAATGCTGCCACAGGGACCTGAGGAGGAAAATGGATGTGAGGGGATTGTGTTAAGCTCTTCCTGTGGATGTGAGCTCAGTCTCTAATTGTTTTCTTACTCTTTTTCTGAACTGTAAGATTTCCCTCAGCTCTAGGGCACCAAGTGGGAGAAGAACCTGCCATTTAGCTGGTAGAGATGCCAGAGGGCCCATCAGTGAGGAAATTCCAGCTGCTGACCTCCCATTTTGTGGGGCAAGTGGTGGCCAAGGTGGGGGGAAGCAGCAAGAAGATTAATGTGAATGACCTGAATGCCTTGAGGCTCCAGGATTCCCAGGTGAGCTGTACTGAAGATGACCGTATCAGTTTGTGCAGGTCCGAGAGGGAAGCTGCAGATGTCCTGCATCTGTGTCACAGAAGGTGCATAAGATGAGTTGGTTTATTCAGTATATGTATGTAAAGAGGAGCAGCAGGCTTGTTCCTCTCTGCAAGCTCACAGCTGAGATGCATCCCTTAGACCAGAAAGCCAGGTTTCACTTGGCTAGACTGATGTCAGTACTGTAGGTACCTGTAACTATCTAAGTCACACTAGCCTCACCTCAGACTGCATTGTGGTTCTGACTGCGGGCACGAGAGTGAGTTGTTCAAGTCCCTTGTGGCTGGTCTGTGGCTCCAGAGCCACCTTTGAGTTAGCCTGAGACACCTAGCATGAGGTGGGGAGGTGAAGGAGAAGCACCGACAATGGTCTAAAGCCCTGAGTGTGTCTGTGTGTCTGCCCTGACATCTCTTTGTCCTCCCAGGAGCCTCCAGAGTAGCATCTGAGCACTGATCCTCAGGACATCCCACTTTTTTTTTCACTCCCTTCAGGTTCATGGCAAGAACTTATTCCTAGCATTTGTGGCAGCCAGCTCTCCCTTAGGACCAAGCGTGGAAGAGACAGTGCTGCAAAAAGAGGCTGCCACAGGGGCTAGTTCCCTTGCCCAGGGAGGGCAAGAGCAGGTTTGTGCTCCATTGATGCATCCCCAGGAAGAGGAGCTGACGGAGGAACTCCAGAACTCCAGACCTGGTGCCCCAGGTGCAGCATTGGGTCCAGGCAGTTGGCTGCGCTTCCACTTTGGCATGTTTGGCAGCATTCGGGCAAACGAGTTCTCAAGAGCAAGCAGAGCCAATAAGAGGGGGGACTGGAAGGACCCTATACCCAGGTATTTGGCAGAGTCCTCTTACAAACTTTCTTCTCCTGTCATTCTGGAGAAGCACTCTTCTGTCTCGGACTAAATTTCTGTGGAAATGTTTTCAGTCCTCTCCTTTCTTCCCCCCCGCAGTGTTAAAAGTAGGCATGAGTGGTGACACTATGTCTTAATTGAGTAGGTGTATTCAACTAGAGAATCAAGATTGGTTGGTTTGACATGGACACGCTTCATTGTCTTGGTGTTGTGTGTTCTTCCCCCCCCCTTAGTGAGAAGTTTTCTGCCCTTCGCCTTCTGCCTTCTCCCAGCCACAGCATCTCTATTGCTTTCCTTTTTCTGCTCTGTGTTTCATCTCCTTTGTTTTATCTCACCGGAGAACTACGTGATTGCATCTGTGGGATTTAGGTTGCCTGCCAGCAGTACCAGTTCAGTTAAGACTTCTGTTCAAAGAGAGAACTTCTAGAACGCTAAAGTGAATCATGCCCCCAAAATGACTGTTTCTCAGTTACTTTTAAGGAGGGGGGGGGGGGGGGAAGCTCTGGATTAATAGCATGTATCTAGGGTATTTGAGACAGCAATGATAATACCGTTGTAGGAGCCCAGACCACAGGTGGTGTCCTAAGTGCCACTGGAAATGTATTAACAAGGGGTAAATACTGAAGGACAGTGTGGACTCAGCTCATATGAACTGTTTAGCTTGAGGTTGTGGAGTCTCCATCTCCAGAGATGTTCAAAATCTACTTGTATGTCTTCCTGTGCAACTGGCTGTAGAGAACCTGCTTTAGTGCAGGCTGGAGCTCCAGAGGTCCCTTCCAACTCCTGTGATTCTGTAACTACTAGTAATGCACAAGGCGAGTGTCTGGCCTCTGTGTATGTGATGTACAGCACCCCTCCTTTATGCCATTCTTTGAATGATTTATTTTTTCCTACACAAGTAAATTCAGACATAGTTTTGTGTGCTACTTTCAGCATTGGGTCCACTGGTTGTGAACCTTACTGCTGGAGCCCTTTCATTATATGGTTTCACGGGATCATTTGAGTTGGAAGGGACTTTTAAAGGGACATCTGTTCCCACTCCCCTGCAATGAACAGGAACACCAGCAGCTCCATAGGCGCTAAGAGCTCCATCCAGGCTGACCTTGGGTGTCTCCAATTGGACTGCTTGGGATTGCTAAGATAGTTCTCTGCCTGCTGCTGTCTTTAGAGACTACAGAGCAGTGAGAGAAATAACTGTCCATGAGTTGTGCAGATTTTGAACCAAGAGACTTGGCTGAAATCACTAGAAGAGGTGTCTCTGCGCTTTCCGTTCTCTGCAAGTCTCTTCGTCCAAAGCAAAATACAATGAATGAGTCAGGGATGTTTGTGACTAGAAATCTCAGCTTCTCTGCTTCTCCCAGGCTGGTGCTGTATTTTGAGAGTGGAGGCTTCCTCGTTTTCTACAACTGTCGAATGCACTGGTGCTCATCTCCAGTGGCTGATCCCACTTCTGACATCCTGTCTGCGGAGTTCCACCGTGGCCAGGCGCTGGATGCCCTCCGCACGCCCCGTCCCATCTGTGACACCCTCTTGGACCAGAGATACTTCTCAGGGCTGGGTGAGCTGCAGGGCACAGTGGAGGATCAAGAAAGAGGAGAGTGGGTGGGATGCCTACATCTAGATCTGCACATTAGAGTTTATACTTCTTAGTGTTATGACTTCGGGTTGTTCCAGCTGAGAGGATACTTGGTCATTTTGGTGAGGAGAGGGCTTGCAATCTCTAGCTGCAGGGTTGAGTGCACCCTTTGTGTGCAGTGAACTGTCTTAGCATGGGTGGTTGGTACTTGTGGAAGAAAGGAAGATCCATTTGAAGCCTAGCGGGAAGAAACTATCCTCCAGTTTATTCCCAGCTGTAGGTTTACTTCTTGTAAACCACCTCTGATACAGGGAATGGCATTGCAAGGTGTGGTCCTTCAGGCAGAAGTCACAATGACTGGAGATACGGGTTTGCGTTGTCTTGAATAGAAACATCCTTATGATCTCCTTATTTCTGACCCTTTGCAGGGAACATCATTAAGAATGAAGTCCTGTACCTAGCAAAGATCCATCCATTAACACAAGGATCTCTCTTGGCACAATCAGATCTGGAGCATCTGCTTGACTGTGCCGTTCAGTTCACCTCTGACTGGCTGCGGAGCAAGCTGCAAGGCAAAGGGCTGCACCTGCAGATCTACCAGAAAGAGCAGTGTCCTCTTGGGCATGTGGTGATGAAAGGAACCCTTGGATCCCCGGGTGGCTGGAAGAGGCTTACGTGGTGGTGTCCTCAGTGCCAACCTGCAGTGCTGTCAGCCGATGGGGATCTGACCCTGGACACTGAGTGACCTGGTTTTGTGTTCCTTCTTTCCTGGAAGGTGCCTAGGTGGTCTCTGAAAGGTCTTCTGACAAGGGCTTCATGGTTTCTCTGGTGTTCTAGAATCTGTTGCTTATTGACAGTGAGTTGGCAGAGTGAACTGCTCAGCAGAGGTGACAGGATTCACTAGAGTGCCTTGTGCCTCTGGATACAGAAAGGAGAAAGTTTGTATATCTATTTTTTTGTAGCGACACAACTGTGTAAATAGTTTGACTAGTTCTGAGGTGTCCGCACTGGAGTGAATGGAAAAACTAGGGTGTTGAGCAGGTGGCATGAGTCCCCTTGACCCTAGTATGAATGCAACAACTGGTGGTGATTGAACCATGCAGAGGAATGTACTCCTTTCTCCTGAACAGCTTGTGTAGTTCAGCATTAGATAATCCTGCCTCTGCTTATAGCTGAGTATGCATTCTGTAGTGATTAGGTGTGGTTAAAATTAAGTGGCTGTTCCCTCCATCAGCTCTTAGCAGGACAGCAGCCTCCTTCCAAGGGATGAAAACAAACTTCAGCAGTGCTTGGTGCAGCTCATCTCTGCCCACCTGCTGCACTGTCTGCCCCATAGGCAGGGATGGCAATGCTCAGTAAAATCCATAACTAAGTCGAATCAGAAGTATGGCAACTCTGGGAGTGTCTAACGATGTTTGACAGGGAGTGCATAAAACTGGTGATCTGGAAGGTGGCTCTGAAGCAGGAAGGCCTGGAGGTGGATTGGGCTGTCCCTAGTTGGTCAGGGTTGTGTCTCCATGGAAGGTGGAGGCAGAAACTGATGTCCTCTCCCCCTGAACTTGGCTTTAACAGTGGATTGTTGACTTGAGTGAAAAATAAAAACGGGATTAGTGGAAATGCTGACATTCTGCTCAAGTTCAGTATGTCTCTTTGGATCAATTCTTGGTTAAACAACTGAGTGTAGATACACACAGGAAGACTCCATCAGCACAGGTACCAGCAGCATGCCTCAGCTCTCGGGATGGGTCTGAGGAGTGTTTGGACAGTGTTCTCTCTGACATAGGATTTGGGTTTTGGGTGGTCCAAGGGTTGGACTCCGCGATCCTTGTGGGTCCCTTCTGCTGTGGGCTGCTCTGTGATGCTTCTGACTGGAGGTGAGCGCAGAGAAGAAATGTGCAGTGGGTGACTGAAACCAAACAGAATCACCTCAGCTCTGGTAGGGAGTGAAAGAAGAAGGAGCTCAGGGGGCTGGGGGCAGGCTTTGTGCCCCGGGATGGCCGTGAGGATGCTCCAAGACGGGGTGAGGAGCGGTGAGAGGCGGGGCAGCCATTGTTGGACCCCGCCCCTCGGCCCCCTCAGTGCTGCCGGCGGCCACGCGAGTGCCGATGAGCGCCGTCGCCCAATCAGCGCCGCCCGCCGGCCGTCACACCAGCTCCTCCGCTTTCCTATTGGCTGGCGCAAGGCTGGTGCGAGGACACGTCGCCCAATAGGCTCGCCTCAGGCTCACCGAGCCATGGGACGAGCGAGCTGATTGGCGGAGGGGGCGGAGCGGCTCCGCCCACCGGCGGTTAAGCGGCTGTTTGAGGTGGGGGGGGCGCGTCGGGAGCGCGCGAAGTGAGGGCGGGCGCGCGTGTGTGTGTGACAGCGGCGCGGCGCTCATGGAGCTGCTGAAGAAATGGCTGGGGCACCCCGAGGACATCTACCACCTGCTGCGCTTCAAGATGGGCGGCTACCGGGCCGTCATGCCGCGCATGGACCCGGTAAGCGGCGAGGAGGGGCTCGGGTGGGCGTCAGCTCGCGGGGAGCGGCGCGGGTTGGGGGGGAGGGGGGGGGTGCCGTGCCGTGCTTCCTGCTCCCCGTGCATTGCACCGCGTCGGGCTTCCCCTTGCACTGCGCGAGCTCAGAGCATCCCACGGCCTCGGTGCTGCGTGTGCACCGCGCTTCCTTGGACCGTCACGCAGCCGCGGTGCTGTGCAGTGCGCTGCTGCTGCTGCTGCTCGCCGCGCGTTGCTTTGGTGCTGGGTTTGCGTGCACCGCGTCTGCTCGGAGCATCCCGTAACCGCGCTGCTTTGCGCGTCTTGCGCCTTCTCAGAGCGCTGCGCGGCCGGCCCCGGCGCTTTGCAACAGCTTCCTACTTCCCGTGCGTCTCACCTGCCGGGAGCATCGCCCAGCCGCGGTGCTTTTCAGCAGCTCGATGCATCCCGCGGCTGCACCGCACGGACGGCAGCGCTTTGCAGCGGCGCGCAGCTTGCCATGCCGCGCACGCACTCTGCGTTCCCCGTGCATTGCCCAGCCGTGGAGCAGCGCACGGCCTCGGTGCTTTGCACGCATCGCGCCGGCTCGGAGCATCGCTCAGCTCCGCGCTCCGGCGTTGCCCGGCGCCCCGCGGTGCTGGCAGGGGGCGCGCCGCGCTTAGGGGCCGGTCTCGGGGCGGAGCCCCCTGCCTTGGCCGGCCCCCCCCCTCTCTCCTTCTCCCCCCGCCGTGCCCATGGCGGCCAGCAGCAAGGCCGCGGCTCTGCTGAAGCGCACGTTGGCCATGTCCCCCCCGCGGGGCGCTCCCCGGGCGGCTCTGGGGCGGCTGCGGGGCGGAGGGCGGCGGGGACAGCGCAGCGGTGCCGCTTCCCCCGGGCTCCCCGCTGCCGCTCGCCTCCAGCCCCCCCCGTCCCCCCCGTTGTGCCCGCAGGAATCGCTGGGACTCGGGCTCCGCACGTGTTACCGCTACCTCAACCAGACCAGCCGCAGTTTCGCCGCCGTTATCCAGGCGCTGGACGGAGAGCTACGGTGAGTGGGGATGGGGGGGTGTGCGGTTGTTATTGGGGCTGCTGGGTTGGGTCTGGGGGGGGGTGGGGGGGTGGTTTGTGCAGTGTCCCCCCGTGCATTGGCTCGGTGGTCAAGGGGGGCTCTGCAGGGCTCCCATGCGCTGGGGCTGCTTGGTGGCAATAGTAGGAGGGCTCCACGCAGTGTCCCCGGGTGCTGGGGCTGCGTGGCTAAGCAGATCTGGGGGTCTGCCCGATGTCACCGTGCTCGGGGGTGTTTGGTTGGGATAGGAGAGAGCGTGGAACATGTAATAGTACTGGAGCTGTTGGGTTGGGATAGCTGCAGGGGGGCAGTCTGTACAATGCCCCCCCAGTGCTATGTCTGCTTGGTTGGTATGGCAGGAGGTGTCCATGCAATATCCCCAGGCTTTGGGACTGCTTGGTTGGGATAGCAGGAGGTGCCTATATATCCCCAGGCACCAGGGCTCTCTGACTGAGCTGGTTGGGGGTGTCAGTGCAGTGCCCCCGAGTACTGGGGCTGCTTGGTTGGGCTGTGCAGGGGTTATTGGGGCCATGCAGTGCCCCCAGGCGCTAGGGCTGCTGGCTTGGGATGGCCTGGGGTGTCCATGCAAGCGTCATGGATCCCAGGACTTCTTGGCTGAATTGGGTGGGAGGTGTCCATGCTATATGCTCCTTGATTGAGCCGCTGGGAAGTGCTCTACCACATTGAGCAAAGCTTTCCAGAGGTGCTCAGTGCAACCCTACTACGTGCAGCAAGACATGCGCTTCATCCCAGCGGAGCTGCTCAAGCATGATGCCTCCATTCTGCTCCCTCCCAGCAGTGGAGCTCCTGTGTTCCTCAGCCTGGGGACTGCAAGTTCTCAGCCAGCAGATGGTTAAATGCAGCACTGGGCAGCGTGCTGTTTGTGACACCCTGGGAATGTGTGTCCTGGCAGCTTCGGGAGCTGCTTTTGGGTGCCGCGCTGGCTGGGAGGGGTGGTGAGGCATGGTGGGAAGCAACAAACAAAACCTGGGGTCTGGACCCTGCAGGAAAGGTGCATGTGGGATCAGCTGCCCCTAAAGCTTCATCTGAGGGTTCCTCAGAGGCTTGCTCTGTGCTCGCTTTTGCTTCACAAGTTTTGATAACTTATGCAGGAAAACTTCACATGGTAATAATAACAGATGATGCAAGACTCAGCTTGCCTTGGGATCTTGTACATAAGCATGCATGCTTTCTCCATTTCCTTATATTCTTACAGAAATGGCTATTTTCAGTACAGATCTTTTTGCAGTTAATCCCAAGCCAGGTCAGTAATTAAAGCTAGGAGTTGCTCTAAGTTTCATGCTGTGCTTGCAGCCAAGCAGCTTTGTGCAGTGCCAGCCCCAGCACTGGGCTATCTGTGGGTTTCCCAGCCCGGGGCTGCTATTTTGGATGCTGCCCCGTAGTTATGTCCAGCATTTGTGAAGTGTCTGCAGCTTGTTTTGCAGGAAGGCAAAGAAACCCAGCGGTTTGGCTCGGATTGTGTGGAGAGGTATGAGCAGAGCCAGGCACTGCACTTCTTTTTTTCCTTGCTTCCTGCATCTGCTAATATAGAGATTAAGATACCAATCAATAAAACACCTAGCAATCCGCTCCCTGTGTATGTTTGCAGTGTGCTTGCCTTGGTCACCCTGCTGTTATCTTGTCTGTTTTCCCAATCTTTAATCCTTGTATTGTAGCTTACTGGGATTATGAAGACTCCTTATCCTGAGGGCTTGGAAACTCCATGCCTGGCATCCTAAAAATGCTGTTGCTGGGTGTTTGCAGCCTACACGTGGGGATTGCTGCTGAATTACAGCTGGCTCTGTAGAGGATCAAAAGAAATTAATTATCGAAGCACAGTAGTTTCACTTGAAGAGTTTAGAGACAAGAGAGGGAAAATAGGAAGGTTGTGGTTTACGGAGCTTGAACCTGGTTGGAACAGCAGCGTTACCCAAGGAGTTGATTTTGCTAGCTCAGGTCAGAGGAGTGCTGCCATTGATAGAACAACAGTTAAACTGGCTCATAGGAAAGTTTCAGCGCTTCCTCTGAAGACTTCATAAAACAGAGCTTCTGGGAGAGTGCTCGGAGTGATGCTCCCCAGGCTAGGGCACAGCAAGTTGGGCTCGAAGACATTGGTCTCCTCTTGCTTAGTTTCTTTTTGGCTGGATAAACCTTGTGCCCTGTGGGCCGTGGCCTTATCCAGCCCATTTCTCCATGGCTGGGGCAGTTTCTTGGCAAGTGGGAGGCTCAAAACTTGGATTTCATCGCCAGCTGAGCCAGTGTTGTAGCTCCTGGTGGTGGGAAGAGGAGGGAGATGCTGCTCGGTTCCTCTGCTCCCAGCCCAGTGCTCTTTTGGGAAGGATGCTGCAGGTTCCTATGCTCTGCAGAGAGGACCAGCCTTGCGCAGAGCTGGGGAGAAAGGAGACCTTGTCTGGGGATGGGAGAGCTGCAGCTGGGACAGAAATGGAGGAATGGAATCATAGAATATTTCAAGTTGGCAGGGGCGTGCACAGATCATCGAGTCCAGCTCCTGGCTCCACGCAGGACCCATCCCAGGTGCAGAACTCAAGCTCCAGCCCCAGGCTGAAGCCAGCCTCGCTCTGTAGAAGTGATCACATCTCATTTTGTGAGGGGGAGGTGGTGCCACTCCTCTTCCCAACACTGCTACGTGCTTTTTGGCAAGGAGCACGCTGCCTTGTTGGCTTTGGCCCCTCGCATCATCCTCGGTCTGGAGCTGAGCTCTGACTGTGGTGCTCGGAACCCTGCAGAGCTCCAGGCAGAGCGTGCTCACCGCACCAAGGGTTTGGTGGTGGGATTTTTTTTAATGATTTCATTTAGTCAAATCGCCATGGAGCTAAATTCCGTACCTGACAGAAGCTGAGGATGCAGATTTAAGGTTAGGATGAGGAAGAGGGATTGAATACTTGAGTGCAGAGTGTGATGGAGGCGTGTCCTGTTCCAAGTGCCATTCAGCTCATGCTACATCCCAGGCTGCGCTTTGTTAAATAGCTGTTAATTAAGGAAAAAGATGCCAAATTTAACGGTGTTCCCTCCAAGACTTGCTCATTTTCCCTGCCTGCTTGCGTATTGCCATCCCAGGAGAGCCATGCTTCCACCTAGTAATGAGCACTCAAGCAATCCCAGCTCGTTTCCATTTGTCAAGCAGTTAATAAGTACATCACCCCTTTGAAAACTCATTAAGGGCTAGGGGATTATTTTACATCCATTCAGCATTTCTCATCGTCGGGAAAGTTTTCTGTGCTTCCTTTTGCAGCAGTACCCTTTCTCTGTAATTTCTTCTCGCACATCTTCCCATCCGTGTGCAGCAAGCCAGGGAATTCAACACACAGAGCCTTTGGGGCTCTATCTGCCTGTCCTAACCTTCCTCTTATTCCCCACAGACTCGGTAGAAGGGCTGTAGGTGCAGGGAAGGGTGAGCAATAGGAGCAATCCACCTGCTTTTTTTTCCCCTGTCCTTTGCATTTGCTTTTTCCTGTAAACAGCCCTTGGGCTCTGTCTCTTGGGTCCTAGTGAGCACTGCCTTGGAGCCTTGGCGCTCATTTTTAGATCTTGCAGTGCCCTGCACGGTGGTAAATAGCCAGAAGCCTTGCAAGGAGCACTCTGGGTTTCTGAAGCCATGTGTTTCACCCTTAACCTGCTCTTGTTGCCCTGGGATTTGAGCAACTCGTTCTCAGGCATTTTATCCTTCCCTTCCTGCATGGCCAGAGATTGGCACTGTCCTCACATCAGTGCTGGAAGAGGGAGCAGACGTGAGTATCTCCATGCTTGTGTCGTGTTGAACTGGAAGTGCCTCACCAAACACTGTGATGAATCTAAGCTGTGTTTCCTGTGTAACAGGCAATCCTGAGTAAGGGACGATGGGTTTTTCTCTCCCCACAGACACGCCGTCTGTATATTTTACCTAGTTCTCCGTGCCCTGGACACCATAGAGGATGACATGACCATCAGCTTAGATGTAAAGGTCCCGATGCTGATTGAGTTTCACTCTTATCTCTATCAACCGGAGTGGAAATACATGGAGAGCAAGGAGAAGCACCGGCAGGTGCTGGAGGACTTCCCGACGGTAAGACAGCCACCTCTTCCTTCAGCTGCCTGGGTCACCTCGTGTGCAGCCATCTCCGTGTTGCACGTGGTTCAGTAGCTCTTAGGAAAGAGGAGGACCCATCACCTCCACGTGGGGCTGGAGTGCAGAACCCAAAGGTTGTGCAGATACATGCATGAACCAGAGAAGGGTTCAGAAGGGAAAGAGAGGACACGCTTTATTTTTTCAGTGTGAGGGCACTGGAATCACTGAACCATGCAGAAGGAGGATCTCACGCTTTCTGTGCTGCTTGATGCATTTCCCCTTGTGCAAAGGGCACCTGTGTGTCTTGCAGGGCCAAAGCTTGAGTGGGCTTAGAAGAACAGAGCAGCAGAAACTTCTTTCCTTCCCCATGGTTCGCTCAACATGGTGCTCTCATAAATTAGAAGAAACTTTGTGCACCAAATGTAGCTAGTTTTGTCCTGTAAATCCCAGATGAGACCAGTCCAAGGCCACAGAGCCTTCCCAAAGATATTGTTGTGTCTGATCTGCTGCCAGAGCCTGTAACATCTAGACTGAGAACAGACAGAGCCTGTGCTTTTGAGGGCCTTGAAACAACTCTCCTTGTGGGAGTTATCCTGGATCTCTAGCCAGGGATGAGAGCCTGGTAAACAAGTCTTACTCTTGTCCTCTAATAAAAGGTGAACTCTGATGTTGTTGGTTTTTTTTCTGACGCTGTTTTTATTTCCTCTTGGTTGCTTGTGATACAGATCTCCATGGAGTTTAGGAACCTGGCAAAGGTCTACCAGGATGTGATTTCTGATATTTGTCACAAGATGGGTGTTGGGATGGCAGAGTTCTTGGAAAAGAAGGTGGATTCTCAGCACGAGTGGGATCGGGTAAGTCCACCCAGACACGCTGCATGTCAGTAGGAAGGCTTGCAGGTTTGCATGTGCAATGCAGTGAATCAGTGGGAAGAAGACAGGGTTTCCTTTGAGGAGCAGGGCTGGCCATTGCATCTCTTCCTACATGATATTCACATGCAGGAGCCGCCTTCTGAAATCCAGTGTCTTTCATGTCCACGTTGTCTCTAGGGAAAGAGCATTCCTGTGCGAAGTGGATTCAGCAGAGGGAGGGAGGCTGTAAGGGCTTGGAGAGAGTGGAGCTGCTGGTCCTGTGGATAACAGGGGGAGGGCATGGCTGGCTGGTGTCACCCACCAGCACCTGTTTTGGGTGACCCATCAGCTGTTCCCTTGTGGGCAGCTCATTTGGGTGCTGAAAGCAGAGTAGCACCAGCAGTCACTGACGAGGCAGGGGACTTCCTTGGCAAAGTGTTTGCTGAGCATGGAACAGCTGAGATGGAGCAAGGAGGGCTGTGCAAACACGTAGAAAATGTAGTGTGAATTACCTCCTGAGCATCACTTCTGTGAAACATGCTGTGCTAAGTAGGCAGCTCTTTGTAACTGCTCCTTTTATCTTGTGTGGTTTTTTTTCTGCCCTTTCCACTCCTGATACCTCACAGTATTGCCACTACGTTGCTGGGCTGGTGGGGATAGGCCTTTCCCGGCTCTTCTCTGCATCAGAGCTAGAAGATCCTATTGTAGGACAAGACACAGAGCTGGCAAACTCCATGGGCCTCTTCCTGCAAAAAACCAACATCATACGTGACTATCTAGAGGACCAGCTGGAAGGAAGGGAGTTCTGGCCCAGAGAGGTAAGGGAAAACATTGCCTTTGGGTGAGCAAGTCTGCTGTGCTTCTCGAGGAAATGCTTGTAGTGTGCTAAAAAAAAAGACTGAAGGTGCTGTTGTTGCTGCTCTGATAGTGATTTGCAGCTTCTCATTATAACAGTTCCTTCTAGAATTTTCTTGAAAATCCCTATGGGAAGGGTTTTCCCATCACTGATAACTTTGTTCCTGTCCCTTTATAATCTTTTGTACTTCTATCCAAGATCTGTTGTGGATGTAGCCAACGAGCCATGCTTTCCAGGACACGTGTCTCACAAATGAACTGCAGGGTGCATAGTTTAAGGTGCACTTCTAAAATTGCAGCATCCCTCGTGTCCCTTTAAATCAAAGTTAATGGGAATGATTTGACAGTCTACAGATCTGGCTGATAGGGCCTGGCACGTGAGCTGTATTTCTTTGCCCTACCTAGAGGAGGCATGAAGGTGCACCCTCTTTCCTCAGAGCCTCCATCTGTATGAAGGTCACTGTCACGTTTCCAGAGCCCTTCCTTTAGCCTTGTAAGTCCCAGTCCTTCGAGGCTCTGGTGGTTATTATTGGTTCCCCAGACCCCATGCTGTTACTGATTTCTCCTTTATGATGTGAATGTACCCTCCAACTTCTGAGTCCTTATCTTGGTGTTTAGGTTTGGAGCAGATACACGAAGAAGCTCTCTGACCTTGCCAAACCAGAGAACATAGATATGGCTGTCCAGTGTCTGAATGAGCTCATCACCAATGCTCTCCGCCACGTCCCTGATGTCCTCACTTACCTGTCTCGCCTGAAAAACCAAAGTGTCTTCAACTTCTGTGCTATCCCCCAGGTAGGTTATTACATCCAGGTGGTTATTCATCATCTGCAGCCCAGGCAATCTGAAGTTGGAGGGTTATATGGCATGTCACAGCCTGTATTATTCTGGTACCTGCCATTTCTGCTGTAGGTGAGATTGCGGCTTCACTCCAGAGTGTTTTGCCATTGCTGTCACTAGGACCAAGGTTATTTCCTTTGCAATCTCCTTGTAGTATAGTGAGAGTTCTTTGTGTTTCTCCTTTAGGTGATGGCTATTGCCACTCTTGCTGCCTGCTATAACAACAAACAGGTGTTCAGAGGGGTAGTGAAGATCCGGAAGGGACAAGCTGTCACTCTGATGATGGATGCCACAAACATGCAATCTGTCAAAGCCATCATGTACCAGTATGTGGAAGAGGTAGGTCGAGCAGCTTGCTTGGAGTCATTTCTGGCTATTGTGTTCTCATTCCTGGTGTAGAATCGGCAGTCCCTTGCAGACCCATGAATCTATTAATCCTTTCATTACATTTCTATTAGTCAGGGCACCTGACGTGGTTTTAGCATGGACCAAACTGGGTGCTTGGTCCTTTAAACTGACCTTGCACAGATCTGTGCCTGTGCATAGAGGCAGAGACCAACATCTTGCCTTCATTCTGGTTGAGAGCAGGGTGAGTCAGCATTCACAGTGCCAGAGCTTCCTGTCTGAGTGGGCAAGAGGACTGTTCCAGCAGCACTTTTCTTCTAAACAGGTTGCATCATCTCCCCAAAGACAGCTCTGCAGCTAGTGCTCTTGTTTTCACCGTGTCCATAGTTGCAGCTAATGTGGTGCAGTTTGTGTGTGCGCTTCCTGGCCAGCATTAACGGAGGCTGGCTCTTGGCAGGTATTTAAAGCAGCGGGACTCGTGGCTTCAGGGTCCTGTGAGTGTTAAAAGTTTACAGAGAAGAACAGCCAGTGAATGGATTCATGGGAACAAATACGTCCAGTGAGGACCGTTTAATAAAAATGATGTCATGCATCAGGGAGACCCCAAACCGTGGGTTGTTAGAGCTCCCTTTGGAGGCAGGCCAACCCCATGACAGGAGGGTTTTCCAACCCCAAGACCATGGCATTTTCCAGTTGAGGTTAACTGTGGTCTGCAGTCACACCAGCTGCTGGTCACCCTGGGGTGTCCTTGCTGCTTTGGGGTGAGCTGCAGCCCAGCAGCAGTGAGTGAGGCTTGCTGGGCCAGAACCGCTTGCCCCAGCAGCACCACTTTGTGGCTGATGTCGGTGTCGGAGGCCCTGTGGTCCATGTCTCATCATGGGGTGCCCTCAAGAGGCTGCCTGGCTTAATGCACTTCTCAAGGGAAATGGGCCCTGGCCCCACGCAGCAGCTGAGCCCTCCACCATGAGGTGACTCTTGAGGACGTGGTGCCCGTGACCCACGAAGCTCCCTCTTCCACGCAGAATTCCTATTTATCTCCTCAACCACGTGTGTAATCCCTCTTTCCCCTTCCCCAGATCTACCAGAAGATCCCCAGCACGGACCCTTCATCCAACAAGACGCAGCAGATCATCGCCTCCATCCGTGCCATGAGCCTGCCCAACGGCCCCATGGCCTCGCGTCACCACTATTCCCCCATCTACCTGTCGTGTGCCATGCTCCTGGCTGCCCTGAGCTGGCAGTACCTGAGCACCATCTCCAAGGCCGCTGAAGAATACGTCCAAGCGGGTGAGAACTGAAGAATGGGTGGGAATGAGACGATCAGAAGATGGGCAGCAGAGGAGGAGGCTCCTTGTCCCCCCGGGGGTGGGGATGGCCGGGTGCCACCAGGTCCATGGGCGGTGATGAGGATGGGACGCTGGTGGGTTGGAGCACCGGGGTGATGGCGTGGCATCGTCGGACCCCGCTCCTCCCCTCTCCTTCCGTCTGCACAGATGGTTACAAACGCCAATTGGAGTCTTACTGTTTGGGGTTGAATTTTTTTTTTTTCCCTCCTTTCCTGTTGGACAGTTTACCTGATTGTTACTATTATTATTTTGGTTAGGATGGTTTAAATAGAAACTCCAATTGCCTCTTTTCTTGCTTGAGATTTAAGACCCCTTTCCAGCTCAGAACTGGGGGATGGGAGCCTTTGGGTTTTGCCTCCCTTTCTTACACAGGCCCTACCCCATCACTGGAAGTATATGGAGGGCTCTGGCTTCAGCAAGGAGGGACTAGTCTTAGCTAAGGGAAAGGTCTGGCCATCTTCTGGCCACCAACCCAGGCTGGGTGACATCCTGCAGCCTGGAAATGGGCAGGGGCAATCTTCACTTTTCTGTTGTACTGGAAGAGGCTGCTAGGCTTGAAACAAGCCCTTTTGTGTTAAGTATGTTGGAGATGTTAACGTGCATCCTGCTGGAAGCCATCTATTGCATCTCCTTCAAACACTGCACTGTGGAGTTGTAGAGCTTTGTATTTTAGCAGCTGAGGGTGGGTGAAAGGGAGGGGCAAGGAGGTGCCACCTACTCTTTGCTGCAAGGTCTGGGCTCTGCACTTCTTCAGCCCATGGGGAGGGGTGGCCTGGGCAGGTTTCCCCAGCCCACTTGGCTGCAGCTGGGGTTGCTTAGGGTTCATCTGACAAACGAACTGGAAGAGTTTTCTGCTGCTCCATTGAAAACACATCAGCCTGGACTTCGAGTGGGCCGCGTTTCTAACGTGAACAAGCAGGGCTGGCAAGAGGAGACAACTATTTTCAAGTCCCGTTTTCCTGGGGTGTAATTTTGTTTTCAGTGTCCCTAATCCTCCACTGCTGCTTTGTGTGATGGGGGGACAGCCTGGTACAGGACAGCAAAATCTACCAGGTAGTTCATTGGCCTTTGCAAGGCCAAGCCCGTGTGGCCAGACTGTTACTTGGAGGGAGGACCCCTACTGCACAAGTACCGGTGTAGATAGTTTTAAGCTGTTGTTTAAAAAGAACTTGGGGTAGCTCCCTTTGTGCAGCTTCCTGTCTTGTTGAAATTAAAAGTTTTCTTTGGAAAAAAAAATAATATATATATATAGTGTTGGAGAATTTGTTCAGCTGTTCTTTCTTTCATTTTGGTAGTTCCTCACCGTGCCACAAAGTTGTAGCCCTCAGCTCAGACGATGCTTCCTACCTCCCACTGGTAGCAGTGTATCCCTGTGCTGGGACTGGAGGTGTCCTGCTGGCTGCAGCCACCCTGTCCCCAGCATGGCCAGAGGACAGAGCAGGGGACAGCAAAGCAATAGGAAGAGTTTTGATGGGTTTTCAGCTCGTGAAGCAGAAGTGACCACAAGGTGTTGGAGAAATCATTTATTGGCACAGTTGTTCCATTCAGACACACCGAAATTCGGTCTCAATGAGTAAGCAGAGGTACGGGGTTATTTTACAGTACAAGGGGAGAGCCTGCTTCACTCATGTCAGCTCTGTGGCCTTAGCTCAGCAATATACTCTGTGCTTCAAGAGAAAATAAAAAGCTCTTTTGCTATGTTAGCATCGGCATACCACACGATTCCTCTTACACAGTTATGCTTCCCCCCCCCCACACACACAGTAGAAAAAAAAAATAAGGTTTTCTTCTTCCTTGACACCTGTGGCTCAAAGAAAGCTTTAGTGGTGTGCAAATTAGCAAGATACCTGCAAGCATCTGCATGAGCTCCCTGCAGTACAGCTGGGGAACGCCCCTCATTTGCACCCAACATTCAGCATCTGCAGTCCCAAAGCACCACACCAGCTTGCAAAAAGCAGCACCTTTGCCAAGGCACGACCCAAAGCACAACCAAGCTGCCTTGGACTGAAGCAGCCTGCCCTTTCCAGCACGCTCCAGGATGCTGCAGGACATTGGATCAAAGGCTCGCGGAGCTCAGGCCAGGCCCTTCCCTAGGATCAATAACCCCAGACTACAGCAGGAAGGAAAAAAAAAAAAAAAGTTAAAAAAAAAAATAGCTGAGGAATGAGTGGTTTAAAAAGCAGGCAGAATAATGGAGCAGAGCAAGCAGTGCACAAAGGACTTGTCACAGGCAGGAGGGGCTCTATGCAGCTCCAGCCAGAACCCGCCCCACATCAGGTTCTTCAGTTTCTCGTCATTACAAAGTCCTAGCTAATCCAGCAAGGCACAGGCTCTCTTGCACACTCTGCTCCTTTCGGGTGCCAACAGCAGCAGGACCAGCCCAGCCATGGGTGCACAAGCCCTGCGTGGACACGGTCTGTGTTTCCCATCTCTGCCGCTATTCCCAGCACAAAGCTTCCCACCCTCCCAATAACACATTGGGCTGGAAGGGCTCTTGGCAACCCAAAAACCACAGCACGTGGCCCCAGCGAGCCCGCCAGCATTCCTCTGAGCAGGGAATGCCCCCTGGCTGCGACCCACCAGGAGCAGAGGGCTTGCAGACAGCAGCTCACAGCAGTACGGGACCTGCCAACCTCCAGCTGCACCGTACAACTAAAACCAGAACGAAATAAAAAGATAAAAAGCTTTAATTAAAGGAACCTCAACTATAGTCTCTTAGAGTGGGGGCTCTGCGCCCAACCCGCTATCAGTTAAAAGCGTCGGGGACTCGGGGTTATTTGTGGTGGGATCAACTCATCAGTGATGGGAGAGGACGGCTACACCCTCGTCCAGTATTGCTCCGTCCTGGGGACGCCAGCCACGATCTCGGACTCGATGCCGCAGTGGTCCTCTCCTCGGAGGATTTTGAAGAAGCCTGGAAGCACACCATGGACAAGTCACCTCCCTCTGCACCAAAGGCCTGAGGAGACCCACCATCACCAACAGCTCTGTGCTCCTCACCGTTATCTCCCCAGTCGGTGTTCCAGGAGTTGGCAGCCAACCAGTACGGGGTCCCGTTCTCCACGCCCCAGCCCAGGATCCGGATGGCGTGGCCTCCAACCTGCTCCCCTGACACGTGCTGGTACACCCCTGCAAGGCAACAAGCCATCGCATCAATGGCCTTCTGCTGCACAGCACCAATGGCTTCCAGGGGATTCTATATACAACTCCAGAGACCGGTTGAGAAAGTTTTTTTGTTGTTGTTAAGTGCACTCAAAGCCAAAGCTTAAAATGGAACAAAGGAGAGTCTGGAAGCACTGGCACAGGTTGCCCTGAGAGGTGGTGCTACCCCATCTCTGGAGGTCATCCATCCCACCCAAGGTCAGGCTGGATGGGGCTCTGAGCACTGATAGAGCTGTGGGTGTCCCTGCTCACTGCAGGGAGTGGGACAGATGGAATTTAAGGGTCCCTTCCAACTCAAACCATTCCATGATTCTACTAGAAGCACTCAGCAAGAGGCCACACAAGACAGACCCTACAGATGAGGCAGGTGAAGCCTGGGTGCTGATGCTCACCAGATTTGTACATCAGGAAGTCCTCGTAGACAATAAAGGCTCCCTCCACTGGGCCATTCTTGTAGATCTCAGCCATGATTTCCTTCTCGCTGCGAGGGACACCGTAGGATGTGATGCCTAACAAGGTAAAAGAAGTCCTACTATTAGCACAGCGCCACTGAGCCCACCAGACCTTGGGATGGCTGCACCATGACTCAGTGAGCTCATGCCAAGATGCTTTTTCCTGCTTGAAGGTTAAATTCAAACCCAGCTGCTCTGGAGACCACGACACAGCCCAGCAGGGAAAGTTGGCTGCAGCCCACTTCCGGAAGGAATGATTCAACCCAAAGTCCTGTTCCGTACCTCCTGTCCAACCTCATTTCCAGAGCAAAACAAATTATTTGGTGCTAAGACAAATCTCCAAGCAGCAGCCAGACTACCCTACATGTAGAGTATCGCTACCACCAGCAGGTAGGAAGGGAGCAGCTTCAAGGCCATCCTCTCAGGGGGCTCCGGACTTTGCCATTCAACCCAGACACATGCACCATCAGAGCAGCGAGGGGATTCACCTCCCTGCAGCTGCAGTGGGGCCACAAGGACCCACACCAGCCAACCCATCTCAATTAATACACATGAGCACATCTGAAAGGCTTATGTGTGCCCCAAGAGCCACCCATCCTGAGGACGCCTGGGAATCCAAACCAGCCACCACAGAATTGCTTCAGAAGAGGTCCAGTCCTTCAGGGAGCAGCTCTGGATCTCCTGAGCTGCATGGGAGGCCACGTCCCTTACCGTAGTGCTTGTCCTCCTTGTAGGATGGTGAGTAGCCAGGTTCGCAGTGCCGGCTGCACCTGGGGGTTTCTCCTCCCTCCCCAGTGCAGGGCGGCCGGGAGCCATTGACGTGGTGCTCGCAGGGTGGGATGGTGTAGGGCCGGCAGCCTGGCAAGGGCAGAGGTGACATGAACTGGCTGCCCCCAGCACCCCCTTCCCCAACAGCCATGTTAGAGAAGACACCTGAAGCCATGAGCAAGGGTATGACTCTTCTGACTCAGAAACCCTATGGATCAGTGGGTACAAAGCAGGAGTAGGTCATCACCAGATGAGCAACCAGGGCAAGTTTCCAGCCTGGAAGTTGCTTTTGAAAGGGGAAATCTGTCAAAAGGACTCCTGCCCTCACCCAAGGCATATTAAACTAGTCTAAAACCACCCACACCATTCACAACCTGATTCAGGCCTGCCCTGACTATGAAAGCAAAGACTTGTGGGGCTGTAGGTCTGACCACTGTGTTGCCTTCTGTGCAGGTCTCCTGCAAGTGAGCGCTGCTCAGGGACAGCTGTCCCAAATGGGGGACCATGGGGACAGCAAGAGCCAGATGGGCCCAAGGCTCAGCCCTGAAGGAGGGAGCAGCCCCTACGATGCAGACCAGCTTGTCCTCAAGGACACGATCCTACAACCGAGAGAGATGCTCCTCTTTCCTTTCACCAGTGTATGCACCAGGACTTACCCACATGAGAGTCGTAGAGACCCCCAGACACGAGGCCCCTCTCTGTCCAGTACCTCCATGCACCAGAGGGGTAACCGCCATTGCACCTGCAGAAAGAGGCAGCAGTCTGAGCTGCAGCCAGCTCAAAGCCACCCCCTTCTGAAGGAGGAGGGAGCAACTGAGCCAGTCTGGGACAACTGGAGGGAAGCGTTCTGCACATCAATCCTTTAAAGCCTCACGGCAACGAGCTAAGAGAACCCACGCCTCCAAATCCGAAAGCCGCGGTGCCTCCTTATCCTGGAGCCTCATCACCATCTCCCTGGTCACCTTCTGCCACCAGCAACCACACAGCTCAGAAACCTCACTCCCAGCCCCGCTCCCAAACACTGCAAAATGCCACAGGCAAAGGGCTAGTGCCTGAAAACCAAGGCTTTGTGGTTATCAGAAGATCATTTGGCCAGCTACCATTATGTCCTTGCCCTCTCTACATCAAGCTGCTGCTGGAGGAAGGATGTGGCCCAGAGGGACCTTCAGTCCACGCAGTCACCTTTATGTTCCCACAAACTCTAGCACCTACAAACCCCTGGCGTGGCTTCCTGTTGACTGCGAGGATTAAAAAGACAAGACGAAAGAATATCAGCACTACTGGGTTGTGTCCCTGCTCCTCCACCCACCTTCGAAGCAAACAAGTCCCGGGAACAGCTCACCCCATGCCGCACTCGAAGCCACAGCACGACAGCAAGTCCTCCGCTGACACCTCCACGCTCACCTTGGCATTGGTGTGAACACAGATTCTGTCTGAAATCGCTTCCACAGCACCAAAAGCCTGCGGGCATCCCCCAAAAAACAAGGGAAGGCCATTAGAGCTGCCCATGGGAAGAGAAACCAGGTAGATTTCCATCCCCTTCTGGGGATGAGCTGAGCGCAGCAAGCATGGGCCTGGCTGGGATGAACCCCGCCACAGGATCCCTTGTGCCTCCATTTATAGGGCTCAGGGCATTATAGGGCTCAGGGGAAAAACTCAACTGGATGCTTTTGGTCTACTGAACTCTGTACCAACACGACCCGAAGCCATCCATGTCCTTACCCAGCATGAGCCACAGGAGCCCTGGTCTCTGATCTCGCTGATGGTGGGACAGTTGGGCCACTGCTTCCGCGAGTCAAAGGTATCCGGCAAATCTATGTCTGCAGCAAAATCTACCCTGAAAGGAGAAAGAGGGAAGGCCTGTTATGGCCTCTGATGGTGACCTGGAGGAGGAGCGCTCTTGTTATTTGCCTACTGAAGGAGAATAAACACTTCTGAAGTCTTCAGGCCAGGTCAGCAGCTCCTCCAGTGCTTTGAGTTTCAAGGATTACAACTTACACAGTCACTCAAGTAGCTGGCGGGACGCACCCACACATGAAGGGTTGTAAGGAGGATCCGGGGAACTACAGGCCCGTCAGCCTGACCTCGGTGCCAGGAAAGGTTATGGAGCAGATCACCTTGAGGGAGATCACACGGCATGTGCGGGACAACTGGGGGACCAGGCCCAGCCAGCATGAGTTCATGAAAGGCAGGGCCTGCTTGACCAACTTGATCTCTTTCTATGATGGAGTGACCTGCCTGGTGGGTGAGGGAAAGGCTGCTGATGTAGTCTACCTAGACTTCAACACAGCATTTGACAGTGTCTCCCACAGCATTCTCCTGGAGAAGCTGCAGCCCGTGGCCAGAACAGATACACTCTTTGCTGGGTAAAGAGCTGGCTGGAGGGCCAGGCCCAGAGAGTAGTGGTGAACAGAGTTAAATCCAGCTGGTGACTGGTCACAAGTGGTGTTCCCCTGAAGTCAGTACTGGGGCCCATCTTGTTTAATATCTTTACTGATGACCTGGATGAGTGCACCCTCAGTAACTTTGCAGATGACACCAAGCTGGGGGGAAATGTCGATCTGCCTGGGGGTAGGAAGGCCCTACAGAGGGATCTGGACATGCTGGATCACTGGGCTGCAGCCAATGGGGTGAAGTTCAACAAGACCAAGTGCCAGGTCCCGCACTTTGGCCACAACTCCAGGCAACGCTACAGGCTTGGAGCAGAGTGACTGGAAGACTGTGCAGATAAAACGGACCTGGGGATGCTGGCTGACGCTCAGCTGAGCATGAGCCAGCAGTGTGCCCAGGTGGCCAAGAAGGCCAATGGCATCCTGGCTTGTACCAGAAATAGTGCAGTCAGCAGGAGCAGGGAAGTAATTGTCCCTCTGTACTCTGCACTGGTGAGGTCGCACCTCAAGTGCTGCATTCAGGTTTGGGCTCCTCACTACAAGGAAGACATGGAGGCCCTGGAATGTGTCCAGAGATAGGCAATGGAGCTGTGAGGGGTCTGGAGCACAAATGTTGAGGGGAACAACTGAAGGAACAGGGATGGGTCAGTCTGGAGAAGAGGAGGCTCAGAGGAGACCTCATCACTCTCTACAACGCCCGGAAAGGAGGTTGTGATGAGGTGGGGGTCGGCCTCTGCTAGCAATAGGACGAGAGGGAATGACCTCAAGTTGTGCCAGGGGAGGTCTGGGTTGGACGTTAGGAAAAATTTCTTCTCCAAAAGAGTGGTTGGGCACTGGAATGGGCTGCCCACGGAGGTGGTGGGGTCACTGTCCCTGGAGGCGTTCAAGAAATGCTCAGATGTTGTACTGAGGGACATGGTTTAGTGGGGAAATATTGGTGGTAGGTGGACAGTGGAACTGGATGATCTTGGAGGCCTTTTCCAACTTTGGTGATTCTATGATTCTACGTTCCTGCGCCTAACCCCACATAAGATACCCACCAGCAAGCTGCAGGTGAACCCCACTCACAGCCTGCAGGGAAAGACGTCCCCCACCCCCTGCAGACATGCCAGGAGCACCCACACCAGCTCCTGCAAGGCTCCCCTCACCCTCTCCCAGCACACACCTTTCAGGGAGCTTGGGACCACCCAGGAAGGTGCCACAGAGCTTCTTCACGTAGCTCATGTCAGCGTTGTGGAAGTTGTGCCCTGCCTGGGAAGAGACACAGCCTTGAAGCAGCCACCACGGTGAGACTCTCAGATCACATCTACCGAGTCCCACTGAGTTTGTCCCTCAGTTTGCCCCCAAACCGTCCCCAGCGCTCACCTTCCAGGTGGTGTTGAGCTTGTTTATGTGATTGACCAGGTCGCTGGAAAGGGGTGGGTAGTAAGGAACGCTGCGGGCACTGGCGAAGGCCACCAGGACACACAGGATGGACACGGACGGCCACATCTTGGCTGCAGAACGGCACGCTGCACCTGCAGCCAGATTTGGGTATCGTTGGAAGATGTCTCCACGTGGGCTCTGGCCAACAGAGCACCATGTGGGAGGAGAGGTCAGGAAGGACACAGGAGCACGCTAATAACTCCCTTCCTGCTGCTCAGAAGCGATCAGACATGGCAACCCTGCAGGATTAGCAGCAGCAGGAAAGTCCCTTTTGAAGCAGATCCAAGGGATTGAACTTGGAGGGTATTAGAAGCTGCCCTTTGCTTCCACAAAACCAAAGGGTAAGGGCTAGGAGAAGGAAACACGTGATCAAACTGCAGGCCTGCAGTCCCGTGAACTCACTAGAATATCCCCCAGTTGGAAAGGACCCACGGGGCCCATTGAGTCCAACCCTTGACCCCACACAGCACCCCCCAAACCCAACCCTATGGCTGAGAGCAGTGTCCCAGTGCTGCCCGAGCCCTGGCAGCTCAGGGCTGTGCCCACTGCCCCGCTCTTCCCTCTTGCAAGCCCAGGCTTAAGCCCTACTGGCCCAACAGGCCAAAGCAGCCCCATAGCTGCAAGCAAGGGATGGACACACACACACAGCCCCATGCAGGCTGCCTCCACCCACTCACAGCCAAGTTTGGCCCTTCCAGAGAAGCAAGCCCAGCAGGAATGTCCTACTTTCCACCAGCAACAAGCCCAAAGGCTGCGGCCAACTGTATGAAGGAGCTTCTTTGCTTTATTTTATTTTTCCCCACAACCCGCAGCCTTTCAATGCTTTCAGGAGGCCTGCATGCAGCAGCGCATGGGTCCTCCCACCCCAAATATCACTTCCACAAAGGCGTTCCCTACGCATTTGCTCACGTAGAGGTTTCTCCCAGAGCAGGGACCCGATGCCACAGGATGGGTCCCCGAGGCCTCCCAAACCTCTCCGGGATGGTTGCAACACCCAAAATGGTGATCAAAACACAGGTGGGCAAGGCGTGTATTTATCTGTCAGTGCCTGGATAGCGATGGAGCAGAACAGCATTTCTGCACCCGCAGGAGCCCCATGCAACAGCAGCAGAGAGGGGTCAAACCCCTCCAACCCCCCAGGATGTGCCCGGTGCCTCCACTTCGCCCCACCTCAGCTGAGTGCAGCACCTGACCAGAGCCTCCCCCACCACTGGCACACGGACAACTTCACTCCAGGGATAAAAATACCCCCCCTTCTGCCCTTCCAGCAGCCAAGCGTGGATTTCCTGGAGCAGAGCACAGAAGGGAGGCCCCTGCGAGGCCGGCAGCCACCTGATCCCCGTCTGTTTGCAGCGGGCTGCTCGCGAATGTGACAGCACGGCTGCTTGCTGCGTGACGGACAGCCCACACGGGCTGCACACCCGAGCTGCAGCCAAACAGAAAGGAGACACCGCTCCTCGCCAGGCGCTTTCCCCTCTGAGCAGCGCTTGCATTTCATGCAGGGCAGCTTGCTTGCTTACACCCCAAAACGTGGCTGGCGGCCAGAAGCAGCCACATCTCCCCACCGCAACCTCCTGAACCACTGCGGCCCCTCCCCAGCTTGCAGTGGGCTGTGCTTGAGGGGATGCGGGGGGGTTGGTGCTCTCAGCTGGATGACGCCGAGCACCCCGTGACTCGGTGCGGGGCTGGGGTGCAGACGGAAGGGGAAAGCCTTGCTCTCATGTGATTCCTCCCTCCCCGCCCCCATGGATTTAGCAAGAGCCCCGTGCAGCACATCTATCTATAGAAGAGCCCAGGATGAATTTCCGCCCTGGCGAAGTCACGTGCGGCTCCGCCACCATCTCTCTGTCCCCGCAGATAAGGCTGAACACAACAGTTCCCCGGCAGCGTTATCACGCACCGCGGTCTCCCCTGCAGTGCCCGTCCCTCCCATCAGAGCCTGTGCAGCCATTTCGGATGCTGCAAACCAGCACCAATACCAAACCGGCATCACAGCTGCCGTGCCTGCAGGAATCTGCTCTTCCTTCTGCACCAGCAACTCCACATCTCCCCCCATTGCACCTCCATCTTCGCCCATAGGGTTGGTGTCCCCCACTGGGCAGCCACCCGACCTGGCACTGTCCCCAAGCAGAGCAGCTCCAGATGCACAGGCATTCTGCTCCTGCTCAGCTCTCGCAGGCTCGATCAGCAGCACAGGCCACAAGACTTGTTTACCAAGCAACACAGAAAGGTGAAGCCCTCAATTCAAGCAGCAGCTGGATTTGGTTTTGGAAAGGGTGCCTATCACCAAACCTCCTTGTTCCTTTCCTATGTGGATGGAGGAATCCATTGCTGCAAGAGCCACCAAAGGCTCAAAACCCAGCGTGGCCACTAAGGGCCCTTGGCAAAGGTGGACTTCAAGTCCCCTGCCCCTCGCTTTGGGATCTACCGTGTCCAGGAATGGCAAGGAAGATGAAGCTAACCTCCCACCTGACCCCACGCAGAACTCGAAGAATTCAGCCATCTGGATGCTTGAAAAGAGGAAATGTGGGCTCAGAGCATACAGCCCGATAGCTCGCTCTCCTGAGCAGCTGCAGCAGTGAAATCTGCCTGCAAGGAGGAAGCATTGCCCCTCTCCATCCCTGCTGAAGCCAGAGGTTCCCTGGCCCGCTTTCCAGGGACAGAGCTACGAACGCACAGACCAGAGATGTGCGTGCAGCTTCCTCCCGCTGCAGCTTTCTCCGCAGCAGCAGATGCTGAGCAAACCTTCCCACTGCAAACCCCACCGCAGAGGGTCTTCTCCACCTCACCCCAGCTCGGCAAGAGCCCAATTTCCCCGCGCTCCCTGCAAGGGCAGAAAAGAAACCACACCAAAACAAGCAGAGAGCAGCTCACATGACCCACTCTCGGGGCTGGGAGATAAGTCAGAGCCATGAAGCACCCTCAGGGGCCCGGAGCCCTCCAGGCATGCAGGGAGGCACCCGCACGCCCATCCCAAAGCGTCGGTGGAAGATAACAGCTAACCCATCACCAACCCCTCCAGGGCACCCAAGTCATGTGTCCTCCTCCAGCAGCAGGAGCCCTTGGCCCCAGATGAGCTTTGTCCTTTGTTCTGGCTCCAGTGTTTGCATGTGACTGAGCCACAAGAAAGGCAGCGTGCAAGCAGTGAGCCAGCCCAGCTGGCCGCCCGGCTTGGCTTGGTGGCCAGGGGCATGCACCAAACCCACAGCCTGCTGACTGCATTACAGCTACGACTGCACGATGGGGAATGTTCAGCAGGCCTCTCCTCTCTACACCCATTCCTTCCCAGAAAAGCCCAACTGTTAGCACGCATCTGGCAAAAGAAGAGAGAAAGTCACAGTGTTTGGAGCAGGCTCTGAGCACCCTGATCGAGCAGTAGGTGTTCATTGCACCAGGCGGCCTTTAAAGGTCCCCTCCAACTCAGACGACCCTATGACGCAATGCTCATCCGCGTTCTTCCGCAAAGAACTGCTCCCAAATGCACCCACACTGATTTTTTCCTCTTCCCCTTCCTACAGCCAGCACGGCAGAGCGCTGCCCAGGCTCCTCACTCTGCCCCTCCTCACCCCAACCCCCACCACCACCCCCCTAAACCCACCAGCCCGGAACCAGAGGGCGATGCCGCAGCGCTGTGCCGCATCAGGGCGAGCATCCTGGGGGGGGGTTGGGATGAGCACCCACGGCACGGCCGCCAACACCGTCCCCTCGGTGTCAGCTGGTCTCCTTTCAGCCAGCGCTCGGGAAACAAGGTTTCCTCTCCCTCCATTAGGAAAACAAGGCTTCCTCCTCCCTCCCCTCCCCTCCCCTCCCCTCCCCGTTGCGGGGTTCCGCTGCTTGTTTTTGAGGCGCGCCGAGGATTCACGCTATTACCTTTGCACCAAAGCCCACCCGCTGATTCAGCCCAAACCGAAAGCACCAAACGCAGCTGGAAACGGAAGGAGATGAGAGCGCTGCCCCCGCGTCCCGAGCGATGGATGGGGTGAACCCACCCCCGTCTCCCCACCGACCCCCATCGCGCAGCCCCGCTCCCTACCTGCCCCGCCGCACCGCTCCGCACCGCGCCCGGCCCCACTGCGGCTGCGGACAGAGGAGAAGGGGAGGGGAGGAAAATAGAAGGGGAGGGCTCGGGCAGCGGCACGGCAGGGCCCGCCCCGGCGTGATAGCGTCTGCTCGCTGCCCGCCTCCTGCCCTCCCCCGGTCTGCCCGCAGAGCTCCGCTTCCCTGCATCCATGCCGTGGCAGCCGTCCATCTCCCGGCTGCAGCCTGCCTGCATCCCTCCGCGACAGTCACACAGTCACAGGGGTTGGAAGGGACCTCAAGAGACCATCGAGTCCAACCCCTGCTAAAGCAGTTCCCTACAATAGGTCGCACAGGTTGGCGTCCAGATGGGTCTTGAATATCTCCATGGAAGGAGACTGCACCACCTCTCTGGGCAGCCTGTGCCAATGCTCCGTCACCTTTACCATCAAGAAGTTCTGCATGTTAGTACAGAATTTCCTATGTTCAAGTTTTAGGCCATTGCTCCTTGTCCTCTTGCAGCACCGAGAAGAGCCTGGCCTCATCCATTTGCTTCCCACCTCCCTTTATTTACAAACACTGATCAGATCCCCTCTCAGTCTTCTTTTCCCCAGGCTGAACAGACCCAGGTTACTCAGCCTTTCCTCATACAGGAGATGCTCCAGGCCCTTCATCATCTTGGTGGCCCTCCACTGGACTCCTTCTAGGAGATCCCTGTCTTCTATGAAGTGAGGAGCCCAGAACTGGACACAGTAGTCTGAATGTGGCCTCACCAGGGCAGAGTAGAGGGGGAGGATCACCTCCCTTGACCTGCTGGCCACGTTCCTTTTAATGCACCCCAGGATCCCATTGGCCTTCTTGGCCACCAGGGCACACTGCTGGTTCGTGGCCAACCTGTTGAGCACCTCAAAGAATCACAGAACCATAGAACCATTCAGGTTGGAAAAGACCTCTAAGATCCCAAGTCCAACCCCATCCCACCCCCACCATGCCCACTGCCCACGTCCCTCAGTGCCACATCTCCACATTCCTTGAACCCCTCCAGGGCTGGTGACCCCACCACTTCCCTGGGCAGCCTGTGCCACTGCATCGCTGCTCTTTGTAAGAAGAAATGTTTCCCAATATCCAAGCCGACCCTTCCCTTGCGCAACTTGAGGCGCGGCACAAATGGTGTTTTAGAGATGCTGACCCACAACTTACAGGGAAGAGAGGAAAAACGAACTCTTTGGATGGAAGGAAGACAAGAATGGGAGCACCCCAGCCACGCTGAGCTACGCCGTGCAAAGGTCGGGCTCCAAGCAGTTCTCCTGCCCGTGATTTTGGTCAACAAGATGTCAGACGGCACGGATGGCTGCAAAGCCAAACAAGAAGGGGCTCAGAGAAGGGTTCCTGTGTGAGTCAGCTTCTCAGCTGGGTTGGGCACGTTGCAAGGGACGTGTTTGCTTTTGGATTACGGTTTTCATTCCCAAAGCGTAGAGAAGAGCGTAGAGAAAAGCACAGCGAAGGGCTTTACTCTTTGCTCGTTAAAGATTATATCAAAGGGCAGTTACTGATCCAAAGGCCTTTGCCCACAGGGTATCAAGGCATAAAATGTACCAGCACATAATGGCAGCAGGAAAACCTACGTGTATATATACCCACAAACTTTAGAGAAAATAGATACCAAACCCTTCCATAGGGGTTGTATGTAAAACCCTTCCCAAATTGAACTAGTAGATGGGAAATAGGGGAATAAATGTGGCCGGTCTTTCTCTAAAGAGAAGCTTTAGCAATCTGAGGGTCTGGAATGGGATGTGAAACCAGCTGTTAGGATGATGTGTGGCGTTCACAGTTCTTGCAAAAACTGACCAAAAATGTCAAACAGGGGACAAAAAAAAAAAGAAGTCAAGGAGCACAGTAAAAATGCGATGACACAATGACACAGTGCTAAATGGAATCGATCTGTTTTTGCATTTCTTCCATTTCAAATACTTATTGCTCAGGACCAAGGTATGGAATGCAGCTTCTTCTAAGCAAAAACCTTGGCCTGGCTTGGGATAGGAGCTCACTGTGCTTCTCCCTGAACCCAAAGCCTGTGCTGCAGGTTCCTTCTGGACGTGTGCCCCCACATTTTACCTAATTCACCCTAATTGGCAGCTTGTAAGCACTACGATTTGACTGCCAAAACAGCACTGTGGTACATTCTCTTGAAGATCTTTTCATGTTCTCACCCTCACCTCATTCATTCACATTGCCCTCCTTGGCTTTGTGGCAGTGCAGCCCTCCTGGTCCATCCCCCCATCCTGCCCTGCGTGTCTTTGCAGCAGCAGTAGAACATCTCCCACGAGGCGTGGGGTAAAGATGGGGATCGTGATGGTTCTTATCAAACCCACGTAAATAACCGGCCCAGAGCAACTGGTGGGCAGGATTCTGTAAGGATTCTGCCTGAGAAATGATTGCTGGGAGAGCACTGATGAAATTCTCCCCTCCACAAAGGGGCTGGGACATCCCGAACTCAAATCCTCATTCCTGAAGCACGTGGCTTTAAGAAACTAGCCCAAATGTGCCAGCTGTCAGCTAATTCTGCTGGACTTCTGCTTGCCAGAAGCAGCTGGGGGCTGTTAACAGTAACCCCCCTCGAAACCCCTTCTGTTTTACAGCTCCCTGCGAGGCTGAAGGTCCCTTCTGGCGTTATTTATCACATGGGACCCGTGCAACAGCATCCTCCCCCTTGTTCCCAGCAGATCCTTGCAGACAGGGAACTCCGGTTGTGCAAGCCCTGGTGACTCAGTGCGCTCACGAGGAAGAGAGTGACTTTGCTGGGACGTGACTCAGGAATGGGTGACATAAGCAAAAAACTTTGTTGCTGTGCCTGGGAGGCACTGAGTCCGGATCTGGGTGAATTCACAATTGGGTGAGCAGAGAGATGGAGAGAGCAGGATTGTACACGGTATGAGAAGTTAAAAGCAGGAATGTTGTTTGTTCCTTGGAAATGTATGTCCTGCTATGGGCAGAGGGGAGGATGAAGGGGAAACCACTCAGGGCCTCTATTCTCAGCATATTCCAGCTGCTGCTAGAACTTTGCTTTGGGAAAAGGAGGTACAAGTTAATCCTTGGCTCGAAGGCAAGGCAAAATCCTTGTCAAAATTAAGCATGAATAGCATTTTCCATATTTTGTAACAAAAGGTTTGTCTTGGTTCCCTTGCTTCATCACCTCGCTCTGAAGTCCATCTCCCTTTGACTTCAACAAACAATTGACCATACTATGTCTATAATGTGCTCAAGTGAGTGCCAAACTTCTCTCATCCAAAGGTCTTTCTGCATGCCTGGCATATAAAGGAGGATGAGTAAAATTTGCCCTACATCAGCTTTAGGGCATCTGGGTGGGAACTGCCCTCCTCAATCATTAAATTTTGCTGGGCATCTTGGCCAGCTCTCCCAGCCCCAGGATGGTTCTCACCTCCATGACTTTGGGTGATTCTTGAATCCATGGGAAATGTTTCCATCTGTTCTGGAGGGGCTCCTGCCCCAGCTTTTTGGGTTGGGCTAACCCTGAGCTTTCTTTCCCCGTGCAGGGCTGGTTGAGGTTTTAGCAGCTGGTATCCCAGGCAGACCACGATGTCCCTTTGGGGAAACACCATGGGTACCTTTCCCCTGTGCTTTCCATCACAGTACCACAGAATCATTCAGGTTGGAAAAGATTTCTAAGACCATCCAGTCCAAGCCCAGCCCACCCCACCGTGCCCACTGCCCACGTCCCTCAGTGCCACGTCCCCACGGTTCTTGAACACCCCCAGGGATGGTGATCCCACCACCTCCCTGGGCAGCCCATTCCAGTGCCCAACCACTCTTTTGGAGAAGTTTTTCCTACTCTTCAACCTGATCCACTTTACTAAAAGGGTTCAGATCTTTCAGGGCCGACACTCTGGCTTCATTTCCCTTTGGGTACCTGCCAGCCTTTGGTCTTGTTCCTATCATACCCCAAATTCCAGAAAATTCAGGAGGAGCTGCGGTAGGCATGGACCAAGCTCACATCGAGCTCAAAACCCAGCGAGGCTGTGGATGCCCCCTCCCTGGCAGCATTCCAGGCCAGGCAGGATGGGGCTGTGAGCAACCTGGTCTAGAGGGAGGTGTCCCTGCCTACAGCAGGGGGTTGGAGCTGGATGATCTTAAATGTCCCTTCCAACCCAAACCATTCTATGATCCTATGATTCTATCTCAGCCCCTTTCTGTGAGCACTAGCTCCTGACCTCCTCTCTTTATCACTTGCTGAGCTTGCACTTTGGGGCCACCTGACCTTCATCTCTGCCCTGGCTTGTGATGGAAAGTGAGAGGTGGCTCTCCCTCCTGCGGTCTCCCCCTGCTCAGATGATGGAAAGCACATAAGAGGAACTGGGGTGGGATGGCTCTCATGCTTCAGATAGAAACCTCCAGCTGGCCCTGGGGCAGGAAATCCACTGAAAAGAAGAAGTGAGAGAGCAACCGGGGCACTGACACATACTGTGAAAATCTGCATGGAGAATGCTTTTCTGTGTGTGCTTGAGACAGGGACAGAGGTACTGACAAAGCAAAATCGCCTTCTGTGTCCTTTCTTCTTCTGCAGGGTGGGCGTTTTGGTGCCTTCCATTGAGAGCAACCCTGGCACCCTGAGTGTACAGGGAGAGCTCTGCACCCGGATTCGGGGGGAAGGATTTAATGATTTTGCCTTTCTCTTGCGGGCTCAGAGGTTGGCCATGGCCAAGACAATCGTAGAATTAAAGGAACACAGAACATCCCGAGTTGGAAGGGACCCACAGGGGTCACTGAGCCCAACCCCTGGCTCCACACAGCACCACCCAAACCCAAACCCTGTGGCTGAGAGCAGTGTCTGGAATCTTCTTGCTATCACTGAAGTTCTCTCTGTCTCATTACATGAAACACATATTCTGGGAAGATTCTTAGGTTGACGTACTTGCCCTGTGTTATGTTTGGCACGGGTAGACGATATAGGCACGGAGGCTGTGTCATGTAGAATTCAGATGCAAGGAGACACCAGTTCCTTTGCAGAGCCACTATCAACCGAGGAGCAATGGTTTTAAACTGAAAAAGGGGAGGGTTAGGTTGGATATAAGGAAGAAGTGCTGCATGGTGATGGTGGTGAGGCAGTGGCAATGCTGCCCAGAGAGCTGCGGGTGCCCATCCCTGCAGTGCCCAAGGCCACGGATGGGGCTGTGGGCAGCCTGGGCTGTGGGAGGTGTCCATGCCCACTTCAGGATTAGGGCTGGGTGGGCTTTAAGGTCTCCTCCAACCCAAGCCATCCCGTGTTCTATCAGCTTCCCCATTGCAGAAGGCACAATCCGCCAATGAGCCCAGGCGGAGAAAGCAGCAGCCTTGGTCCTTGGGGCTCAGCTCCAGCTGCTTTGCTGGGCAGCCTCCCTCCTTCCTCCTGCAAAGCTGTTAGAAGGCTTGCTGCCTCCTCGGGAGAAGGAAAACGTCCCAATATTCTCCCGAAATGGGCGTTTGTGGTGCTCTGGTGAAAGGTTATCTCAGCAGGCGCTGTGCCAGGTACTCGGTGACGTTGTGTGCGTTCTTACGTGCTGCTGGCTGCCCGGGACCCGTTCTGTCACCCTGTCACCCTATTCCTTGCTCTTTGCTTTATTTATACATGAGCCCCAAGGGTGGGGGAAGTGGAAATAGGAAGAGAAATGGTGGGACTGGAAACTGAGGTCACTCCTAAAGAGCTGGGACAGGAAGGACAAAGCGCTGGGAGGGTTCGATGGGAGAGACGGCTGCCTACCGGCCAGCCTGGGCCTGCTCGGATGTTTAGGTTGGAATGTATTTAGAAAAGTAATGCAGGAGAGGGAGGCTGATGGGGAGGTTCCCGCAGGTGAAGGAACGCTCCCGCGGGGACAGAGCCCGGCTGCATCCCGCTGGGGACCTCTGGGTTTTACCGGCTGGGGCCCGAGAGGAAGGGAAACCGTTCTGCTTCGGGCTTCGGTGGCTCTTCGTGCCACCTCGTGGTCGGGGAAGGCTTTGCAATGTGCTAAAAGCTGCCCGGCTCCTGCTGCATCTTCCCAGGGCACGGCGAAAGCTGCTCCCGGCCACAGCTTTGGGCAAGTCCCGTTCCTCGGGGGCGATTCCCATCACCCCATCCCGTAGCTCGTTGGGAATGGATCCCATGGGGAGCTGGGACATGTTGCTGTTTCTCATCCCATCCCATTTTTACCTGCTAAGGGGAAGGTCCGTCCTCCAGCAGTGGGCAGAGATGGGCAGGGGGGTTCAGCTCAGCTTCACCCCAACCCTACGCATACGTGGCCATCACCTCTGTCCCTGAGAGGGCTCAGGTGGTCCCCTCCTCTTTCTGCCCCTCCCCGAATATAGGACAAAGGCAAATCCCCTTCAGAGGAGGGGAAAACCAGGAGGCGATGAGCTGCTCGAGCTGGGGAATCCTTATCTATGCCTACAAGAGAGATTGAATCAAGTCCCAGCCCTGTGACACCGCTGTTGGTGTCACAGCTCTTAGCGAGTACTGACCCATGCAGGAACCGATGGAGCGTTGCTGAGGCTTGCTGCCAGCTAAACAAGGAGCCCTGCCCTCGCAGGGCAGAAAGCACAAAATACCCCAGAGACCAAAATGCGGGAGGTGTGTGCATCAGGAATGAAAAGGAAGCTGAGCACCTGCAGATCTCCGTGGCATGAGGACCAAACCTCTGTTGGTGCTGCAAGCCCGGTTGCCTAATGGGAGCCCACGTGTTTGTGGAGCTTACTCAATCTTTGCAGCTGCAGAGATCTGAGCAAATAGCTCCTGGCTGGGGCAGCAGGGCTTCCAGCTGGGAACGGGGCTTGCCAAGGGATGCAAAAAAGTGAGGAGCAAATGGGGTTTGGGGAAGGTTTTGTGTGTTATTCTTCTCTGGTCTCGCTGTTACAGGATGCTGTGGAGGTGGCAAAGCACTTTTAGGTACTTAAATGCACCCATCTTTGCTTTCACCAGCAAGAATTCCCATTCCCATTTTAGGCTGGGAATCCCTTTGCTGCGTCCAAGGGACAGTAAGGAGGGACGGGGGAGTGAAGGTTTGCTCCAGCTCATCTCCTGGCAAAGGAAATGGGAAAGAATCCTGGAAAACTCCCGCTGGAGGTGAAGATTGCAAAGCTTTGGGAAGCCCTCTGCACAGCAAGCCCAGAGTTGCTAAAGACCTAACGATGATACGCAGAGCACGAGCTGATGAGAAACAGCTTCCCAGCTTCCCAGTGGGATTATGTAAGAGAGAGATGGGAGCATGTCGTGACAGCCGTGCTGGGATGGAGAACTCAGGTGTCTGCAGGTTTCTCCCAGGGCTCGTTTCCAAGGTCTTGCCAGCCCTGCTGCCTCCCACAGTGCTTTCCTACCAGCTAAATATATACAGCAGGAGGAAGGCAGTGAGTTCGACTTGATGGGAGCAGTGAACATGTGAAATTGTGGTATTCTGGAGCTTTGGAGAAGTCTTGTTTAGCTTGGGGGGAAAAGTCAGCCGTTGAGTTGAGTTGATTCCTAGCTGTTTAGGTAGCAAGTTGGCTGTGCTGAAATGAGTCTTTTTTATCGCAGAATCATTAAGGTTGGAAATGATTTCTAAGGTTATCAAGTCCAACCCCAGCCCACCCTCTCCATGCCCACTGCCCACGTCCCTCAGTGCCACATCCCCATGGTTCTTGGGCACCCTCATGGACGGTGACCCCACCACCTCCCTGTGCAGCCTGTGCCACTGCAGCACTGCTCTTTCTGAGAAGAAGTTTTTCCATGAGGTGACCTTTTTCACTTGGAGAAAGGGGATAGGTGTCCCAGCACATGGCTTGGACAGCCTTTGTGCACAGTGCTGGTGGTATCTCCGGATGTGTCTGCATGGTGGGGACCTCAGCTCATCATCCATGTCTCACCCTGGGCCTTCATCTTCGGACATCACGGTGGTGCAGGATGTTCCTGTGATGGAGAGTCATAATGACGGATGGTAGCCATCATCATCATCATCATAGAATCATAGAATCATAGGATCATAGAATGGTTTGGGTTGGAAGGGACCTTTAAGACCATCTAGTTCCAACCCCCTGCTATAGGCAGGGACACCTCCCACTAGACCGGGTTTCTCATAGCCCCTTCCAGCCTGGCTTTGAATCATCATCAAACTGTTTGAGTTGGAAGAGGCCTTTAAAGTTCATCTAGTCCTGCTCCCTGCAGTGAACACCCACAGCTCCATCAGTGCTCAGAGCCCCATCCAGCCTCACCATGGGTATCTCCAGGGACGAGGCATCCACCGCCTCTCTCGGCAACCTGTGCCAGTGCCTCACCACCCTTACAGCAAAAAATCTTTTTCCTTCTATCCAATCTAAATCTAAATAATGAGAGCTCACAGCGTGGACTGTGTCATCTTGAGCCCATGTGTCTGCTAAGTGTCCACCAAGATCTCAACTGAGTTGCAAGGGGTGGCCCCTTCTCATGGTCCAGCATCAAGCACAGTGAGGTCCTAGCCCTGAGTTGGCACCCACCCAAGGGAACTAGCACCACAAAAGTGGAGACCTCCTGCTGGGAACTGCTGTGTCAGGGCTTGGCCCTCCTAACATCATCCCCATCTTCCTCCCCGCTGCAGTGCTGAGCTGCACGTCCCAAAGTGAACAAACAACTGCCCCAGCTCCAAAAAGGATACAAGCACCCGCTGAAAAAGCCAGGACCAGTGTTTATGCCAGAAGATGCACAAACATCTCCGATGAACTACCCTGACCTCCAAAGGAGGCTTATTTTTGCTTACCTCTGCATCCCCGGGGTAGCCCTTTGCAGAGTTATTCTGGGAGTTATTCGGTGCTGTTGTTTCCGCCTAATGCTATTTCCTTCAGCACAGGGTCAGAGCCACCACTCTCCTAGTGAGGTCCCTGGGTTGCCCGTGGTCCCTGGGATGCCCGGGGCTATCTCCAAGAGGACACTGGCCAGAGGAGGAAGTGTTTCGACAAGAGCCAATGGTGCAGGAGCCAGGGAGGCTGGAGGGTGCCGGGCGAGGATGAAAAACAGGAAGGTGGTGGTAGATAAGGAGAAGAACCTGGAAGGGGGATATAGAGGAATAATGGAGGAAAAGATGGAAATTGAAATTCTGGCTTCTCCGACAGCAGACGTCATGCTGCAAGAGGGGGTTGTCTTGGGGACAGGGCTTGATGGGAACCTACAGTTTTGAATGAAACATCACAGAGTGTTACGTAGCAGAGACTTGTGCCCATGTCCCCAGTCTGTCCGGCCCCAGGGTTCCCTTTCTATGCATCCTAGTCATGCTGGAACACAACAGCCATGTTTCCCTATTGATTTCTGTGGACAGCATCACTTTTCTGCTGGCCCCTCAGGCCTGTACTCTGGCTATCACCCTTGAGCAGACTTCTCTCACTTGTGCTACACGGAAATCTTGCCCTTTTGCACAGTTTTTCCAAGGTAAAACCCTAATCCAGAATCATACTACTATTTAGATTGAAAAAGACTGGTACTATCTCACGTCCAACCGTCAACTGAACAGTACCAAATCCACCACCAAACCATGTCACTAAGCACCACGTCCACATGTCTCTCAAACCCCTCCAGGGAATGGGACTCCAGCAGCTCTCTGAGCAGCCCATTCCAGTGCCTAGCAACACTTTCGGTGAAGAAATTCTTCCTGATATCCAGTCTAAATCTCCCCTAGCACAGCATGAGGCTGTTTCCTTGTGTTCTTACCATCTTCCATCCTGATCACAACTGTCCCCTTCCCTGCAGACCTCCCCAGAACACAGATAGATGTGACGAGGGACACTTAGCCTGGTGGTCCTTCAGAATTGTTTCTCAGTCCTTGAGATGCTGGAAGTGTGTCAGGTCTAAGATTTTTGGGAAATGATCCCTGGTATGTATTGATGGCCAGTCTGTGCCCAGATCTTGTTTGGCTCAATGCTCTATAGTTGGGGTTGAAAGCAAGGTCTTAGTCCTTATGGGCTGCAGAAAAAGATTCCTCCTCATGGTAAGAGAGAAATTCCTGGTAAGAGAGAAATTCGTGGTAAGAGAGAAAATTCCTCCTTTGGTAAGAGAGATCATGGGGGTCCTGTCAACATAGCTTGACAAAAGTGAGGGTCTGGTGTGTGATAACCCAGAAGTGAAGAGGTTAATTCTAGAGAGCGATGAGATGGAGCAGAGCATCCCTACCCACGGGATGCAGGCAGATGGGCCTACCAGAACTGCCTCGCTATCCTGCTCCAGGGGCTGCTCCTGACCGTGCTGTGTTGTGGAATTGCCTTGACCGCATCGCTGTCATTCCTCTCTTTGTGCTTCCCCTGGGATCCCCATCTCTCTGGCCCAGGATGGGACATGATATGATGATCATATCCGAGTTATGGGAGCCAAAGTCTCCTAACATTTCCAGGCATGGTTTGGGCAGATGTGAGAACAGGGAACTCCAGGGGCTGTGTGGGCCCTCAGCATCCTACTGCTGCTCTGGATATCTCTGGGTGTGCGCTAGAGGGGGGTACCATGCATCCTGGATGTGGACGTGGGGTCCCATGGTGGGCATGACATGGACAGCGGGATATGAGGTGGTGCTGGCTGGGATGGGCAAGAACAAGATCCCTTGTGGCCTTTCAGGTGGTAAAATGCCTCCGAAAAGAGAGCCTGAACTGAAATTCCCAACAGCTAAGGCAGGTTCAGGACCACACTCTGGGAATGGCTACGTTTGGGAATGGGTTCATCTGAAGAGAGCAGAAGAGAACCCTGAGACACGGCCTGTTCCTTGCAGTGGCTTTGCTTCCTCTGTACAGAGGGAGAGGAGAAGGTGGGGAGCAGGGGGTGGTGGTGGCCAGGTCGTCCTCTCCTAGGGGGTGGGGAGGCTGGATTTCTGAATGGAAATTTGTCACCATGTCCCTGCTTGGGATTGTTATCTCTGCTGCTATTCTGGTCAACAAGAAGCAGGCGAGCCCTCGCCAGACCCCGGAGAGGAGCCGGGAGAAGCAACAGGAGAGGGTGGGGAGTTGGGGCAGCTCCTCTGTCGTCAGAAGACGCCAGTTCCAGCCAAGGTCTCCGCCAGTCCGGAGATAGCGGGGTCCTCTGGAGACGGGGCTCGCCCCGGGGTCATTGAGCTAAGTGGGATCGGTGACAGGCTGCACATGAGTGTTGATAAGAGCCGGATAACAGTAGCCAAACTCCCACGGCCTCAGCAGGCACGGCTGGGCACCCTGGGGACCGATCGAGGTGGACCCCCGCATTTGTCTTCTCCGGGGTGGGGAGGGAAATGGGTTTGTATCCCCCCTCCCAGGAGGGAAAGCTGCATGGTAAGAGGTTGAAATCACTGTTTTTAGACTTTTTGTTTTTGTTTTTTTTTTTAATCGGAGGGATGTTCATGCAAAATGCTTTTGCTTTTCGGCTTGCTCGAGGGAATAAAAACACATCAGAGTCACAGGATGTTTCTGTGGGGGGGTTAATTCTGTCAAAAATCATTTTCTTCAGTATGAAAGAAAATTGGTAAGAGCCTGTGTCCCAAGACAGCCTCTATTACTGTAAAGATACAATGAAGATATTATTCTAAGATATTTCTAATAAACTATGCTTGACACACTGGGAACCTCCTTCAGCTCCCGCTGAGAGCAGGTGATCTAGATTGCCCTGGCTGGAGCTAGGGTGGATTAGAGACATGTGAGCTCCCCTCCAGCCTCAATCGCTCCATATCTTCATGAGCATTCATCTTCAGGACACTGCGTTACCTTTGCCTCCATCTCACAAGTGGGTAAACTGAGGCAGGAAGACTTGAAGAGTCACTCAGAGGCAGGAACAGAGACTAGCTCACCACGTGACAGATCAAATGCTTTAGCTGAATGAGTGCCAAACCTTAAATAAGGAACTTTCCCTTGTCGACCCTTTATTGACCTCTTTTTGCCAGGATATAGGCTCAGGCAGGCACAGCCAAGAAGAAAAATACTAGTTTTTGATTCAGTATTTATTTCACTGCCTGGAAGATGGATCAGCACCACAGATACTTCTGGACTGGTGCAGAACCCTCTTGAAAGTTTTCCTGCATGTATTTATTGATGGTGGGGCTAAAGGAGTCGAAAGTTTTGTTTTAAGATTTTTCAAGGAGGATGAGCCATTGGGGGAACCTCCTCTCCCTTCTCCTCGTGGCTCATACAAGTGATTCCTAGAGCTAATCAGTGCACAGCTGAATGCTAACTTGGGGTCTGTCAGAACAATCATGATGCTCAGCAAATGCTATCCTATGTGTTTTTGGCAAATATATTTCTGTCCTGTTCCTAATTCTGGGGCAGTTGTGCCTTGGTCCATCCAAGGTGGTTGAGGTTCCACTTGCATTATCCTTTCCACGACCCCAGAAGTTGGGCTCTTAACCCCTGTGCCATTAGCCCACTGTACTTCCCTGGTGCAGACATCACTCCTTCAGAGCAGGTCCCCCCACTTTGGTGACCCACAAGAGAGAAAACAGTAAAGGAAAGAAAAAGAAGCATTTGGGCAAGGAAGCAACTGGAGATGTCTCTGGCCTCTGCCAAACTCCTGCAGTCCAGCTGTACTGCCTATCTTCTGGATGGCTGAGTTTGGAAGAACTTCTGGGGCTCTAAGGGAAGCTCTTCTACTCTTCACTTGCCTGGACAGTGAAAGGACAGGCTGGCAAAAGTCTTCTGTCCACAAAAGCTGCACAACATGGTCATAGATGCGTAGTACTTATGTGTAGATATGAAAGAATTTCCAAAAAAATGATGCACTTCTCTCCACAGTACCCAGTTGGCTTTAGAACACCACTGCCTCATTTCACTGAATCATAAATCCTAGGATGGCTTGAGTTGGAAGCGTCCTTGAAGATCATAGAACACTAGGATGGCTTGAGTTGGAAGTGTCCTTAAAGCCCATCCAGTTCCAACCCCTGCTGTGGGCTGGTTGCCCACCACCAGATTGGGCTGCCCAGGGTCCCGTCCAATCTGGTCTTGAGCACCTTCAGGGATGGGACACACACAGCTTCTCTGGGTAACCTGTTCCAGTGCCTCACCACTCTCTCAGTAAAGAATTTCTTCTTCGTAGCTAATCTAAATCTCTCCTCTTTTAGTTTAAATCCACTCCCCCTTCTCCTATCAGTATCTGCCCATTTAAAAAGTTGGGCAAAAGATGACCACTGCCTTTATGAGAGCATTACTGCTGCAAACTCATCCATCCAAACCCACTTGTCTCTCCTGTACTCAAGACACAGAAGGGCTCCCCACATGTTCTGAGGTTCATTTTTATCTCAGGATGGCTCAGCCAGTGGCATAGGGGCCAGCAATGGCCAGTGGGATGATTCTGCCTGGCCTCCAAAGGCATCACCAGCAATCGTTTCACTGAACAGAAAAAACATGCACATTTTATCTCCACCTTGTGCTTTCCATGTGTTTTCCCATGTGTTCAGTGTCCTACCCCCTGAAATCCCACCTATAACCTCACTCAGCTTCTTGCCCTACAGACCAAGTTGTGTTGCCATCACAAGTATTGCCAGCTTGAGACTTCTATTGCAAGGCTCGATAAATGTTGTAGTTTGCTAAAGCTGTGGCATCAAGTGGTTACTGGTGTGGATTTTGTTGGGTTTTTTTCTTCTCCAAAGACTGAGGAAGCCAGGTTTCAGGCTCTGCTCTGCAAAACAAGACCGTGGGCCAAGACCCTTCCTTCCCAGAGCTTGACAATCTGATCACTGCACAAACATGATGAGAAGCAATGTGCAGTTGACAACTGGGATCATACCCCATGGGTCTTTCTAGCCCAGCCAATATCCCTCCAGAAGGTCTTTCCATTTGTACGTACACCCATATGAATTAAGAGATATGTTTTCAGGAAGAGAGTTTTAGGATCTTACCCAAGGAATTTCGTATAGTCCCCACTGGGCCAGCAGGCTGTAGGCCTGACATAACTATGTTGCCAGCGTGTTCCTCCACAAATATATTTTCCTCTCCTTTCATAGTCCTGGGGAGCATGGGGTGAGAGAAAGATGGAGTGGGTGGGCATTCGTACCCATCCACCTCCCTTCCTTTCCCCCCTCCTCTCCATTGCCCTCCCCAACCCCTTCCCCTCTTCTCGGCAACGATAAGCTTGCCAACGGAAAAAATGTTGTCACACATATCTCACTTCCAGCGTGTGGGAGTCGCTGATAGCAGCCCGAAGATCTGGACAATAAAGCCTCCTGACAGCTTTCGCGTCCCTCCCAGGCTTGGGGAAGGGTCCTGCTCTGCTGTGTGCAGCACTGAAAGTTTAGGGTTGGAAAAAGGCTGCTTGGTGGAGACCCTGGAAAAGGAGGATGGAGAGGAGGAAGGGCTCACCTACCATTCCACGTCTGGGGTGCAAAGCCTTCCCCCTGCACTTTCTCCAAATACAGCACTGCTTTTCATCCTGGGGTATATCCAGACCAAGAACCACAGGTTTTGGCAGCATCCTGGAGGCCAATTCCAAGATTTGCAGCCTGGAAGCTGCCTGTGGTGTTTGCCTTGGAGCCAGCCCACCAGTTCCATCCTCAGGGAGCTGCATTGCTCCTGTGCTGTTCTTCTTCCACGTGGCCCAGAGCACCTTGCCAGGAGGATGAAGTCATTTATTTATGGCTGGAAGATGTACTTTATTGCACTCTGAAGCATCAGCTGTGACCAAGTGACATGCTTTTTTCTGACATGGACAGACAAGGTCAGCACAGAGCAGCCTCTATGGCCACAGAATCATAGAATCATTCAGGTTGGAAAAGACCTCCAAGATCACCAAGCCCAACCCCAGCCCACCCCACCATGCCCACTGACAACATCCATCAGTGCCACATCTCCCATTGAACACCTCCAGGGATGGTGACCCCACCACCCCCCTGGGCAGCCTGTGCCACTGCAGCACCAATGTTTATGAGGAGAAACATTTCCTAATACCCAGCCTGAACCGTGTCCTTTCTTAAAGGGTTATCCAAACAGGTCATTAACTTATTCATGTAAAAAAAGGGCCAGGGTTTTGCTGGCAAACATGTAGAGTTAATGTGACCAACACAACTGTCTGCAGAGTGGGATTTTTCTCTCCGTTTTCCTCCAGACCACTGGTGTCCTAAGTGGGATGTGCATAAGACAATCCACTGGGGAGCAGAAAGAAAATATTTCTGTATCCCTAATAAATAAAACATAATAACACAAATAGTGTTTATTTAATTTCATCCTTTTTTAAAATTTTCCCTGTTTTGTGAATGTTTGAAAATGTATACAATATACCAGGACAGTGTTGTAAGTATATAATTTCATAAATACATAAATATATGTATTTTAGGTACTTCTCAAAAACCTTCTATTGATGGGGAGCACAGTCAAAAAGTGTTTGGAGGTCCTGGCTCTATGGAGCCATCTCCCTCCTTGGGCTGCATCTCCCACCTCCTACCAGGCTTTTCCTTCCCCAGGGCTGTGTTGTAGGAGAGAGAAGGCACAGTTTGGTTCTGGGTTTATCTAAAAATGCTTCATTCTTTTCTGATCTTTTCTGGTTGGGGCCCTGGGCAACGTGATCCAGTGGATGGCAACTCTGCCCATGACAGAGGGGTTTTGAAACTGAATGGGATTTACGGTCTCTTCCAACCCAAGCCATGCTGTGATTCTATGATTTGACGAATCAATGATTCCATCATTCCATGATTTGATGATTCTAATATTCTAAGATTCTATGATCAAGCCTTATTTGCCCCAGGGGAGATTTAGGCTGGACATTAGGAAATTCTACGTTTCTGAAAGAGTGGTCAGGCGCTGGAATGGGCTGCCCAGGGAGGTGGTTGAGTCACCATCCCTGGAGGTGTTCAAGAAACATTTAGATATAGCATTGAGAGACATGATTTAGTGGGGTTATTGGTGGTAGGTGGATGGTTGGACTGAATGATCTTGTAGCTCTTTTCCAACCTAGCTAATTCTATGATTCTATGATTCTATTTCTAAGGGAGAGAAGAAAAGAGTGAGTGGTATTATTGCTGTTCTATGGACAATGAAGGTTTTCTCTTCTAAGCTGGGGGAAAAATGCCAAAATCCTTTGGAGAAGGACCTGATGCTCCATCTCACAACAGTTTCCATTGTGCATCGCAGCCAGCCCTGCTTGTGTACCCCACAATTTGGGCAGGGGCAGAGGCTGTCACCTCCCTCTCTCTGCCCATAGGGCTCATCTTCCTCCTCGGATGGCACAGGGGATCTTTTAACCCTTCAGAGATGCCCACGTAGGATTTTCCAGCTTGCCTGCCCAGGATGAGAGAGGTTAACCTCAGCAGGAGCCTCACTGACTCCAGCACACAGCTGATAGCCGGCTCCATCCTGCTGCGAGCTATTTCCCCCCTTGGATCCTGCCAGGAGCTGTTTCCAGCACACACGCACACACACACACACAAACACAAACACACATACACCCTCCTCACAATGCTCCCATTCAGTTCTCCCACCTTCTTCCCCACTCGGGTCCCCGAGATGTCATCCTGCCCTGATAAGATGCGGAGGCGGCTGCGGGAGGAAGGCTCCCAGTTGCTCCCGGCGCCAGGCTGGGTAGAGGCAGACGTGTCGACCCTCACCTCCTCCAGCAGTGCCTTCTCCTCTACAGAGCCAAAAACAGATGACATCAGCCCCTCGCTCCCCCCCTAGAATCCCTGTCGGCCTCGCGGAGCGGTGCGCGCTTGGAGGAGCGAGGAGGAAGAACAGGGAAAGGAGAGAAGAAGAAGTCTGGAGCTGGAGGTTGGTTACTTTGGCAAGCAGACAAAGTTCTGCACAGCCTCACCAGGCAGACTTCAAAAAGGTGGAAAACTGGAGGCTTGCTGCTGGCAGGTCTTGTTATCAATGGGAGTCTTATCTGCTCCATGGGGCTGATGGCTTGGGTGAGCCGGAGCTGTTGCTAACCTCTGGCTGAGCTTTCCCAGCTCCCTGAGGAGCTGCACCATCACTCAGAGGAGAGGAGCAGCATCCTGAGATCAGGCGGCATAAGGTTATCCTATTTGCAGCCATGGAGCAAGGGGAGCAAGGTCAGAGTATTCCCAGCCCCAGAGCTTATGGGCACCCTGTCACGCATTGATTTAATTCCTCTCCCAGGTGATGACCTGCTCCTGCAAGTCCTGCTGCAGAGCACTTCCTGGTGAGCAGCTCTCTTTCTTCTTACATCAACAGCTGACCCCATTTTTTCCCTGGTGTAAATGGATCTGGCCCATTCTCACTCATACTTCCACCCACCAGGTCGGTGTATGAGGCAGCAATACTCCTCACGTGGTTTTAGAATATGAAATGTAGGAATTTATTCTTTTTCACCTCCAAAAAACTCCAAGGCCTCCTGTCCATGCCTCCACCCACCACCCAGCCACGGCTCAGGGCAGTGCATCGTGTTTAGGGATGGAAAATGAAGAGAGTTTTCCCTTCCCTTCCCTTCCCTTCCCTTCCCTTCCCTTCCCTTCCCTTCC
>NC_034411.1:108453433-108475646 GCF_002078875.1 Numida meleagris
TTCCCTTCCCTTCCCTTCCACAGCAGAAGCAGAGAAGCAGGCTGGGACTGCCACCTGCTGTCACCAACCCTGACATAACTGGATTTTTTTTTTCCTCCTAATCAAACAGCATTTTTTCATCTATTTATTCATCCCCCGCATCAAGTGCTCTGCACATGTCAGCACCCAGAGCCCATCCAAAGCCTGGTTGGTGGCTTCAGCCCCCTTCTTCTGCCCCATATCCACAAACACAGCATCATGGAATCACTGAACCACAGAATCATGGAAAGATAGAGGTGGAAAGGGACCTCTGGGTCCATCTGGTCCAAGCCCTGCCCAAGCGGGGACACCCACAGCAGGGTGCCCAGATGATTTGGATGCATCCCAAGCATCCCCAGATGCCTCCGTGTGGGCAAACAAACCAAACCCCAAGCATCATGAAGGAAGGTCCGATGCAGAAAGACATTGAAAACTCAGTGGTTTATTCGCGGCAGACAAAACCAGATGTGGCTGTAGTCGTGGTGGTGTCCAAGAGCAGCTCCTACGTACGGTCCTGGTTGCGTGGCCCCTGGGGTGCTGGGTCCATCCCGGTGCAGTCCCTGTCACCTGCAGCAGCGCAGGCGGCCGTTCAGGCAACCTCCAGCCCAGCTCTCCATGTGGAAGCAGAGCCTCCGGCAGTGGCCGTGGTTGTTCCTGCACAGCTGGCTGTCCGAAAAACCTCTTGCTGCAGAGGGAAAGGAGATGCATGAGCTGCTTAGGGGGCTGGGAACCCACACAGAGCCCCACCGGTGGCACCGGGTGAGCAACCAACACCTGCAGTTGGAACACGGAGCTTCATGGTGAGTGCCTGGGATCTGCACACCAAACACAGCACACTTCTGAACGGCTAAACCTAGGCAAGATGGCCAGTTGTGGGTTGGCTGTGTCAGGTGAGGTGTATCCCTTGGGCAACATCTTTATGCACAGCAGAAACACCAGGTTTGGAGATTCTGGAGAGATACACTGATGGGTGTGCAACATCAGGGGAGCGGGCAAGTCCTTCTCTCTACTTTTACCCTTAGGACTTAAGTTAATTAAATGAGAGTGCAAACACACCAAGTCAATAAATCTCCTCTTCTTGATTATCAGAGTGGGTTTCCATAGAATTTACGCCATCACAGTCCTAGTAACACCATAGAGACCCTATGGCTGGATGAGACCTGAATTCCTAGCATCGCTATTTGCTCAGAGAGGCGGTGGTGCCCCGTCCCTGCAAACAGCCAAGGTCAGGGGATGGGGCTCCAAGCTCCTGATGGAGCTGTGGGCGTCCCTGTTCACTGCTGGGGGTTGGACCAGATGGCCCTTAGAGGTTCCTTCCAACTCAAACAACTCTATGATTCTACATACAAGCAACCAGACAAACAGCACAGCTAAGGAAGACTTCCCCATTAAAACAGAATCCCAGAAGAAATGAGACAAAAAAAAAAAAAGAACTTTCAGTCTTTTTCCCCACTTTCTTTCCCAAGAAAGTTGCCTTTTGTTTGTTATGGGGTTCTCCCAGCATTGTAGAGAACAGATTTGTTCCTTGGAAGCAAGAGTCAGGTCAGCCTTGAGTTGACTTGACTTGACTTGACTTGACTTGACTTGACTTGACTTGACTTGACTTGACTTGACTTGACTTGACTGCCCTATCTCATCTGCCTCTACCTGGGGATTGGGTCCTGTCTTTTATCTCTCCACAGTCCTACACAAACCCCTGCAAATATTTGGTCCTTACCAGGCACGTCCTGGAGGAGGAGGATGACAATGATGGCAAAGAGCAGCTGGAGGATCCTCATGGCTGCACGTGGGTGGGTGTCCTACCACCAGAAGGACTCTAGGGAGACAGAGAAGAGGGAAATCCTGGGTTTATAAGGCTGGGAGTTGTGTAACATTCCTGCAGTGGAGGGAACTTTGTCAATTTCAGATGCATTTCAACATGACAGCAAACAGTTGCTCTGGGAACTGCCCGCTCTCGGGAGCCCCACGTTCAGGGGGGAGGGAAAAAAAAGCAAAAAAAAAAAAAAGGAGGGGGGGGGGAAAGCAGCAGGTTTCTGTCAACAGACTGCAGTGAGCACTGGGGAGTCTGCTCCTGGTTGCTGCTGGAGACAGGATGCTGGGGCTGACCCAGTCTGGCTGTTGGTGCGTTCATGGGCTCGAGCATGTGACGCTGGAAACCCATCCAAGTGTTTGCAGGATCAAAGTGTTTTGTATTATTTAGTTTCCAGCTCCCAGTCTCTGTGCACGTTTGACAAAGTCCAGCGTGAAAAAATGCAGAGTCTCCTGCTCCTCAGCACTCCCCAACAGCGCTAGGTTGGCTTGGAAAGCGTGGGATCCTTAAAAATCAAAGGTCTGCTGGCGTTTCCAACTTCTGGGCTGCAAAGAGATGCTTTGCCAAACTTTTGTTTGCAGCTGCCAAGAAAAATGGCGATTCAACGTAGTCCTTTATGAATTTATTACATAGGAAAGCTGGGATACATCCCCATAATTAGCAGGATCTTTAGAAGAGCCGTGCACTGCGGCTTGCTGCTGGTTTGTTTTAGTTCTCCAGATCAGTTCCCGGAAATCAGCAGACGTAGGACCTGAATTTCAACTTTGGCAAACAACACAAAGCAAACAGCAAAGAGAAACCTCCTCCAAACATAAAAAGCGGGGCAAAAAATGAAGAGGAAACACAGAAACTTTATCAAGGTATCTTTTTACAGCAATGAAGCAGCAGAGGGCATCACTAAGTCTTTCATTTTCCCTCTGCAAGTCACCTTGATGGCCTTTTATTTGTAGGCTGGGCGCCAGCCAGTGCTGGAAAATGTTCCAGTGCTGTAATGTAGGGGGACGGGACGCGGCCTTTGGGCTTCTTGAACACAGCAGGGATCACCTTCATCAAACAGAGCAGATAAGGGGCCCTTCACCAGTTGGACTTTGGGTCATGGGACACCATGTATTTAAACTGGGTGTCCTATAAGCCAGCCACATGCAGCCTGGAGAAAGGGAGTGGGTCTGTGTGCAGGAGGGGTGGTTGCAAGGGTGCGTGTAGAGATGCTGAAAGTCTCAGTGCTCTGTGTATCTGGTAGTAGTGCAGCTCTTCAGGCTTTAAACTAAAAGAGGGGAGATTTGGGTTAGGTGTTAGGAGGAAATTCTTTACTCAGAGGGCGGTGAGGCCCTGGCACTGCTGCCCAGAGCTGTGGGTGCCCCATCCCTGGAGGTGCTCAAAGCCATGGATGGGCCCTGGGCGGCCTGAGCTGGTGGGGGGCAGCCAGCCCATAGCAGGGATTGGGGCTGGGTGGGCTTTAAGGTCCCTTCCAACCCAACCATTCCATGATTGTGAGACACAATTCTACAACCCAAGCAGAGAGCAACTCTCGGGCACTCAAATGAGTTCCTTGCTCTGATGATGGGATCTGAACACGTGCATGCAGGCAGTGGGAGGTACTCTGGATGTGGGGTTTAGAGCAGAGCCAGGGTACCAGGTGGGCATGGTGTTCCCGATGATGCCTTGGTGTATTCCTAGTTTGCCAGCTTGGAGGACGAGCTCTGTCTGGAACCATCAGAATGCTGCTGGCTGCACAGGTGTAGGTTTTCTCATAATTCCAGACTATTGTCTTCTCTGGAGGAGAGAAGTTTTACACGGCAATGTCCTTGAATAAAGATTTTCCTTGATCTGCAGCTGGTTACATAAAGGAACTCTTTTTTTTTTCCCTTAATTCAGCTCCCACTATTTTCCCAAAAGTTATTGTTCATGACGAGACCATGAACAGCGAGGCCACATTCACCTTCAGCACATTTCTAGAGACTTTCCTGATCTTCCAGACTTCTGGCATATCCCTCCTAAGCCAGCTGATGCCCCCCCTGCACTGCAGGGGATGCTCTGGGAGCAAACTGCCCAGAAGGCTCTTGTGCCCCCATGAGCCTGAAGAGATGTTTGGGGGAATAATGCCAAAACCCTACGCATGGTCAGGCTTACAGACATCTGGTGGGTCATACTCACCACTCCTATCCCCTGGAACATGGAGGTCTTCAAGTCCATTAGATATGTGAGTGCTGACTGAAGTCAGTGAGGGTTTAGCACCCACTCCAGTTGCCTGAATACAACACGTGTTACCATTTGGGGTACTCTGGGGGTCCTGAGACAGCCATGCTGGCTGGTAGGTGTGATCCCGGACCCATGTCCCCTTCTCTTTTGGCAGCTGGAGGTCACCACGCCCCTGGAGATGGGTTTTTGTAGGGGTTGGTGGTGGTGTATTGTCAATCACGTGACAAGAGCTGGAGGAGGAGGAAGAGCCAAGCACACAGGGCTAGAAAATGCCTTAGTTCGCATGGGGGTGTAGGGGACAACCAGGATGCAGGGGGCTTGCCCACGTGTACAAAGCTCACCCTCCCCAAATAATTCTGGTCTCGATTACGCAGCTGCATTTACAGTGGCATTTTAAGAGCTGGATTTCGCTTCAGCCTTGGCTATCTCTGCCAAACCAACACTGGCCTGTTGCTTGGGAACAGCAAACAGACTCCAGTCAGGGGGACATTCAGGCCAGCGGTTGCTGAACTCATATCTGCAGTCACTCAGGGTGAGGGCAGGGCTCCACCCTAGCTATCCATATGGCTGCAGGAGCCCAAATGGCTGCAAAGACCCCAAATATATCTCCTTAGAGGGGTGGACTGTTTCTGTGTCTCTTTTAGGAGCTGGTATAGGACTGCTGGTACTGAGAAGCCCCTAAAGAATCTTATCTCCTTCTGGATATGAAGGGTTGGAAAATGGCATTTGGATATAAAGAGATGCCCAGAGAAGCAGTGGGTGCCCCAACCCTGGAGGTGCCCAAGGCCATGGATAGGGCCCTGGGCAGTCTGAGCTGGTGGGGGACACCCAGCCCAGGCAATAGGGTGGGTGGTCTTCAAGGTGCCTCCCAACCCAAACCATCCTGTGATTCTATGGGTGAGATATGAAGAGTTTGAATGGAAAGGGTTTGAAGGTTTATATATATATATATATAAAGAGTTGGAAAATGCCCATAGGAAATTGGTGTTGTGTTGAACGGAAACACATGGAGGGGAACAAATCTGTGCTGAGTGGATGAACATGTTCACTCAGCCAGAGGAGTTCAGCTCAGCTCTTCTTCCTCCCTGGGACTGCAGATCATTCTTCTGAGCAGCATCCCCTATAGTACCCTTACACCAAAGCAGCTTATATTGCTGTTTTGCTCCAGGGGAGTGAGTGGGTCAAGAAACCATAAAGAAGGGTTGTGTAGGGTACTGGACTGGAGCGTCCTGCTCTCCAACCTCCATGTGTGTCCTTCGTCCTTCCTCTGTCCTACTCTGTGCGTTTGTTCATCTCACTTAATGCTCAGAAACGATGATGGGTTTTTGGCTTTTGTGTTGATTTTGTTTTTTGGTTTGGTTTGGTTTGGGTTGGGTTGGATTGGACTGGATTGGATGGGGTGTTTTTTAGAGGATGATTTCCAGCTAGATTGATGAACAAAGGAACATACAAATGGGGGAGAAGGGGACCATGCCTTGTTGCAGCAGCTTGCATCTACCATCCCATTACGACACTGCCTATAAGAGGAGCATTTCCACCTGACCCTGATGGAAATTTGGCTGGCTGACAGCTTCAAAACATACAGGGGGCAGAAGGCCCAGCATCTGGCAGGGAGATTTACGGGACAAGCTGATGAGCTCATACGCAGCACTTTCTTAGGAAAACAGGCCATAAATATGGTGGCTCACAGCCCCCCAGATAAGAGGCGTGAATCACAAACTTTGTGGATGAATCTGAGGAGGAAACAGTTTGATTTGGAAAAGCGCCTTGGTTTCAATGCCTGCTGCGCTGCGTGTGCTGGAGAGCCGGGCTGCAGCCAGGAAGAGTGGGGAGGAATTTGGCTCCGGGCTCTGTTTGCAGCAGCAGTTCCCAAGCACTCCTCTCTGTTTATGGGGATCTCCAGGGGAGGGCTGGCATCTCCCTGTGTGCCTCAGTGGCCTGGACCGTGCTGTGATGACCCAGGGAGAAGATCCGGGCTGCTCATGAATCAGGAATCGAGGCAGATGATTCACTCACTGCCGGACCTCTGGCTCTGGGCCCTGAGCGTGGTGAGGTCAATGGGAATTTTCCTGTTTGGTTCATCAGAGCAAGAATTTCATCTCCCAGGGAGGACTTTTCCCTGGCTCTGGCCAACACCTCAGCTAATTGGCATAACTCTCACCTTACATCATTGTTTTCTTGCTTTTGCAGAAGTGACCGACCCAGAGAGACGCGGTTTTACCTGGAATTGGAGACCAAGAGCACAGTGGCAAAGCAGGGGGGATCAACATTTCCTGCTGCAGGCACACAGAAGGGCACAGGGTGGATCTGGAGAGCAAATGGATTTTGGTTGCTGCAGCTTAGAATCATGGAATCGATTGAGTTGGAAGGGACCTTCAAAGGCCGTCTGCTCCAACTCCCCTGCAGTGAACAGGGACACCACAGCTCCATCAGGTGCTCCATCCAGCCTGACCTTGTATGCAGAAAACTGCTAGGTGCAAACTTACCCATTGCTTTGAGATTATTGCTGGGAGTCCTGCTGGGCTTTGCATTGTCTGATCTAGCTGGGGTAAGAATTAATAACTGATGGCACATTTGCTCCTGCTGTGACCTTTGCCAATGGGCAAAGGGGTGTGTGTGCATGTGGAGCATCCTCATTCCCCTTCTGTGCCGTATTTCTCATCCAGCCCTTCCCATTGCCTGTAGGAACCTAGAAAAACCTGGGAAGGATGAGTAGATAGGTGCAGGGGGTTGCACTTGAATGCACTTGCATGTGAATACCCATTTTGTGAATACACATTCTGTGAATACACAGAATGCACTTGTATATATGTTGAACCAGGCTGCACTGAAAGCTATGGAGAACAAGGCTGCCCCATCACAACTGCTCTCCCCAGGGTGGGATGGGAAGAGTGCTGGGTGTCAACAGGAGTGACAGACGGGCACTTGCTGTTCTGTAAAACCTCGGGTTTATTGTTTTGGGGTAAGGAGAAAGGCAATTTCTCACCTGTGCATGACAGGTAGCAGCCGGATGCCAAAAGGGACAATATATAGTCTGTGTGGCTCTGCTTTAGAAAGTCCCAGTGAAAGGAAAAGGTCCACAAGTGAATCCACAGCCACTGAGAGCTGGAGCAGTCCTCCCATAGAAAGGCACAGCCCATCCTCCCAACCTGTTCCTTGCTGGAAGAGCTGCAGCTCTCCAGCTGGTGCAATTCGGACATCTTCAGCTCTTGGTGGGAGTCGGTGACAAAGTTTTACAGCAGAGAATGATGGGTTCGAAGCAGTACTTAGCCAGGTATTCCCCAGGGATGCAGCTCCCCATTCGGCACAAGCCCCCGTCGTGATTACAGATGTCTGGGCCGTGAGCGCTTCCTGCAGATAGGAATGAGCTGGTGAGTGCAAATGCACAGCGCTTCCTTGGGCACCTTGTTCCTGCTCCTCTTGGAGCCTGGGCATGCACGGCAGCAAGGAGCACCCCCAGCATCCCTGTGCCAGCTGCAGCCTGGAGGAAGGAGGCTCTGAAACCCAACCCCAGAGCAGAAGAGAGCACGGAGGTTCCCCAGGGCAGGCTGCTCCCAGATTGGCCGTGCCATGTTTTAGCATGACTCCAGGGGATGATATCATGCTTTTCACCAAAGTTCCCCACTACCCCATCCAGAAACCTGATGACACCTTCCCCCATCAATACCTATAGTATTATGGTTTGGTAACACAGCGAGGAAAGCTTACTCCTGCCCCCAGCCTACCACCCCCAGCCTTACCATGAGCGAGCAGGGAGATGAAGATGAGCAGGACACAAAGGCTCCCCATCACTTTGGTCCTGCTGGGGAGAAGCAGGGCTGAGCGTGAGGCTGTGCAGAAGCCTCTGCATGCCGTTGGCAGGCGGGATGGCATCCTGGAGGAGGGAGGGAGCAGGCAGGAGTTAATTATATCCCGGTGACATTCACCACTCAGCAATTTTCTGTGTCGTTCCGACCCAGCGCCGCAGCTCCAAACAATGCTGGTTTGCTTCACTTTTGCTTCCTCTACCTGGCAGCTGGTATTTCGGATGGGTGGGCTGCCAGGAAAAACGAGATGTAGGGGTTCCTCCGTCCTCCACCAGCAAAGTGCCCAGAGAGACGATGGGCTGAGCGGTGGCAACCTACAGGGAAAGGCTCCGGAGTTGCTGCGAGCTGGGAGTGATTCATTTCTATCTGAGCTCCCGTGAATATTTGCTCCAACTGAAACCTGGGTGTGATTCTCCTGCCAAAAAGGCCATTCCAGCTCTGGCTTCTGAGAAATTTGGGAGGTTTCATTCCTGAGCGTGATGACCACATAGCGCTGGTGGAGGAGGTGGCCGGTTAGCTCAGCCAATCGTCACTTGATGGGAATTATATGAGAGATGTGATGTGTAGCTTTGGCTGTAAAATCTGCATGTGATATTCCAGCTACCCTTGCCTGGCTGCTCTCCATGCTGTCCCTTCCACTGCATTAATATCATTGTTCTTGTGAATACACCCTAAGTTGGACAGATGAAAGATCGAGGTTAAAAATTTGGACTAGATGACCTTTCATGGTCCCTTCCAACTCAAACGATTCTATGAAAAATTCCCTTCTCCCTCAAAAAATGTAGTTTGGATGAACTAAATAGAGTCAAAGTATGCTCAGCTGGATTAGAGCTCATTTTTTGCCTCTTGAGATGCCCAGGTGCTGCCCATCTCTGCATGAGTGACAGTGGCAGACAAGACACTCCTGAAGCCCAGCATGGTGCCTCGGTGGGGGTGGCTGAGTCTGGCCCTATAAAGCCATAAAGGACAAAAGGCAAATTTCAAGAACTGCTCTAAAGTCCAATGAGTTAAGGCTTCTTGTTTAAAGACTAATGAGTCCTGACCTAAGGGAGTCGAATACCAAAACGTGAGCAACCTGTTCTAGCTGTAGAAGTCCCTGTTCATCAGCAGGAAGCTGGACAAGACAGTCCTTTTGAACTCAAAGGATTCCATGGTTCTGTGGTTCCATGGTTCAAAAAATCTCACATTTTTCTTGTTCACTGATTACTCCATTGCACATGGTCACCTGCTGCATCAGGACTAGGTCCAAGACCCTCTTGGAGTGAGAATTAGTCCCTTAAGAGGTGAGACTGTGCCACAGGACTCAAATACATGTCGGGCAAAGAGTTGGCCTGGTTCCTTTTCACAGCTGGTTGCACTGTGAGCATTTGGACTTCCCCTCTGGGCTACGTGGTTGGTAAACCTGCAAGGAATGTCTGGCAGAAAAGCTTGCAGCTATGGACCATTGAGTCCAGAGAGAGACCAGTGTCAAGGAACAGCAGACGAATGAGTGTGTGGGAGTCTCTGTCAACAAAAACCACAACAGAGGAGCGTTTCTCATGAAGAAAACACTTCATTGCACCATCTTCTGCCTGCCAGCCTCAGTCTTCGGGGAAATTCAAAAAACACTTTCCAAAAATGGATCTGGCAGCTTAAATTCCTAACTCTGCTGGATGGCTGAATGCGTGGGGCAGTGGGGAGGAGCTTCCTGGCTCACTGAACTGCTCCATTTCCACAGACCATCATGTGTCAACGAGGCGTTTTTCCCTGCTTGCACGGAGCTTTCATGGATACTGCTTTTGTTTTGGGGCTGGATAAAAGTTTGTGTGCTCGGATCTGTCCAGGTTTTCTGGTGGTGCCGGTCGGCGTCCTTCAACCAACACAGGTGCGGTGAAATGGTGGAGTGACCTCAGGGCAGCCTCTCACCTGCAAACTGACTTTGGGAAAGGTTCTGGTCTTTCCAGATGCACTCCTGTCCCATTTGTGATACAATCTCAGGGAACACCTATATAATACGCACCTTGAGCTACTAGCAATAGACTTAGCAGAAGGGACCCTCAGAAATGCCGAAGCAGCTCAAAGAATGTATGGAAGCATGAACATCCTAGGACAAGAGGTGATGGCCTCACGTAGCACAGGGGGAGGGTCAGGCTGGATATTAGGAACAATTTTTTCTCCAAAAGAGCAGTGATGCATTGGCACAGGCTGCCCAGGGAGCTGGTGGGGTCACCGTCCCTGGAGGGGTTCATTGTGGAGATGTGGCACTGAGGGACGTGGTCAGTGGGCATGGTGGGGATGGGTTGGGGTTGGAATTAGAGCTCTTTTGCAACTTTAACAATTCTATGATTCTATGATTTTTTGCCTGTCCAGGCTCCTTTAGCTCCCATCTGAGCTCCTGAATCTCTAGCGGTCCCCTTGTCTTTCTTTTTTCATAGCATTTCTGGGTGACAGCATGCTAGGTTTGCATGTTCCCTTTGCTGAAAGAGACTCAGAGTCAGACCATTACGACTTCTGTGCACAAGTCCCCATGTCTGATGGCCTGCAAGCTCACCTCTTGCAGAGGAAATGCAGGTGGATTCCTGTTTGCTTTGCTCAGGGGGATGAGATGATAGGAACAGTGAGGTTTGGCAAAAGAGAGTCTGTGAAGGCTTCCTGGCTCTTGTGTGCCTGAAAATGTGTTGGCTTTTCTTAGCAATATCCATTGATCCCTCTCTATAAGCCTGTCCTTGCTGGCACAAGGAGGGTTGTAGCAGGACAGTATGGGCCTCTGGATAGAAATGAAGGTCCGAGTTGAGCTGAGAAGGGCCATACCTTTGTCATTTATTGTCGCATATATGGGCTTATTATCTATGGGACATTTCTTGGAGAGGGTCTGCACATGGTTCATGCATACAGTTCATCAGACTGATTCAGTCCTTGAACCTGGCAGCTTGATGACCCATGAGACGCATTTATCTTGACTCAAATCTTCCTCACTTACCGGTCTACATCATCAGTCAGAGGGATTTGGCATGAAAGAAATACCAATCAAATCAACATTTGGGACCAATACACTGTGAAGCACAATCAGGCAGCATTTTTTGGCAGAGACACAAGAGTTTTCATGGAAAGGGATAAAACATGTAGAGTGGAAAAAATAATAATAAAAGCTTATTGAGATATAGACCTTTGTATTGATTTCCACATCCATAAGCAGTCTCTATACAGACTTCTTTTCAGCACTTCCTTTGTCAGAGATGTTGCTGTGACTGAGTTTCACTCTCAGAATTATATATAGGCCATGAATTTCAAAACAATTTATTCAAACATTGGTGCAAAGACAAATAAATCAAGAGTTGACAGTAAACTGGAAATGCTTGGGCTCTCAGCCAGTCAGGAAAGGCGAACCATATGAATAGTATGGAATGGATTTGGAATATTCCCTCCAGCTGAAGAAACCCACAAGCTGCATCTGTATGAAGCAGAAAATGGACAACATTCGAAGAAATCACAGCTCTCTCCTACCACACCATGAGTGTGGCATTTCTGTGCCTGTCACAGAAAAATCTGGGGCCCTGGGCAGCCTGGTCTAGTATTAGATGTGGAGGTTGGTGGCCCTGCCTGTGGTGTTGGGGGTTGGAGCTTGATGATCCTTGAGGTCCCTTCCAACCCAAGCCATTCTAGGATTCTAGGATTCTATGATTCCCATTTTTTTAATAGAAGGAAAAGACATCATCTTCCCAAATGTTCTTGTTTCTCCTGATGCAGAACTAAGCACAGAGGCTTTGCTTTGGAACAAAGATGGGACAATCTTTCAAAATTTTCTTAGCAATAGCTCTCTCCACAAAGATGAATGAATAATATAATGTAACGTAAATCAATAATATAAAGAAGATCAAGTTTTCATCTGCCATCACAGCTCTGCATACATGGCTGTAACAACTGAAAGATTGACTCTTGGCGCTGGAGACATAGGTGACCTCCTGAGAGGTGCTGAGATTCCCCAGAAGACACTCTTCTCTGGCAAAGGGCTCAGGAAAAAGGGAACACAGTCACTATTTCCCAGGATTTGCCTTGAGTGTGAGCACTGAGAGCAAAGAGTGAATCTTGAAGGAAGACATCAGCTGGAGATCTCCAACCAGGACAGACCACTTGATGGGACAGAAAAAGAGAGGGAGGTGAAGTTTAGAGTGGAAGGGAATTTGGTTTCCAAGGGTTTAACAGCTATGCTTCTGTGCATTTCTACATGTGGGTGTATGACAGAGACCTTCTGCCTCTCTCCATGTATATATGGGACTGTTTCACTGTTTATTTAATGTTTACTGCCTTTGTTGTATAGATTAAAAAAAACACATTGCCTGTAATGAATTGCACACTTCATACATTGGGAAAGTCAGACAGCTTCTCTACAATACTAGCAAGAAGGCTTGTTTGTTTTCTCGTCTTCTTTCTGTGGCTTTCTGCAATTCTGCAAGGTCTTTATTATATTTCTTTGCAGCACTTCCATTTTTTTAGAGGGCAAAGTCCCAGCTGTTCTTCCAGACATCTGATTTTTGGAGATACGCAATGGCCCCCCTCGTCTTGACAAGTATGGAGGTTTGATGTAGTGTCTGGAATGAAAAGAATTGAAGTCAAAACAGGAAACGTAATTGCACCACCATCTGAATCGCTGGTACGCACCTATACAGAAAGTATTGAGATGTTCTGGTTTGTAGGTCCTCAGAAGCAAAGACGTAAAGAAGGACTATGGGGCTATTCAGAGCACTTCTGTAAGAGGAGGAATTTGTGACGTTTCACCTTGAAAAGGAAACTGAAGGAGGGATATTGTAAAGTTACAAAGAAGATGCTGGATGAACTTTGGGTTAGATTAGCACACCCAGTTATAAATCTTGTGTAGGTATACTGACATTCATTGATTATTGAGGAGCTCCTAATAGAAGCAAGTCCATATAGGACTAGACAAATTTACAAGAAAAATGTTAACTGGTGCCTGTTAAACATATCATCATGAATGCAATCAGCGGTCCTCCAGTAGACAGAAGATACTGAGAATATATATCAATGAAAGTATACCCTGTGGGGGCCACAATTTTTGTGTTCTTTCACCGAATAGCTGTTCTGTAGGAGACAGAACACTGGGCTTTACATGAGTGGGACATGGCAACTATGTTCTTGGGCTCCATGCTGCCATTAGCACAGGGAAGCCAGATCCATCTGTGTAAATGAAAGGAGAGGTCTTGGACCATTTGGAGGCAAAGAGATGAAGAGACTGTTTTGCTGACTTCAGTATTCTCCTCTCTAGACATTGCCTGCCTGGGCAGGGTTCCTGCACATACCTACGCAGCAGGTTTTCTGACGCCAAGAGCAAGTTCCAAATGCAGCAAATGGTTTGGGGCAGACTTTGGAACGGATGCAGTACCCATGGTAGCCAACACAACGTGAGGTGTCTCTGGGCAAGCCGAGACCTACAGGAAGAATGGGATTCCCAGTTGTGCTGCAGGATCAGTCCATGTCTCATCATCTTCCTCCTGCTGAAACCCCATGGACCCCTGTTAGGGGTGTGACACAAAAAACCCCAAAGCACAAGACAGCTTGTCCCAAAGTTTTGAGAATCCTCACGGACCTCACAGGACTCCAAAAAGGACTTTGTACAACTGCAGAAAAACAATAGCTGTTGCTGGTGTGAGTTTCTGAACATATCCTACTCACTACCCATCATGCACATCGTAAGGGGTAGTTCTTAATTCCGGGACCACAGTGCTGCAGGATGGTCACAGAAGGCAGAGCAATGTGCTTGTATGCCCTGAGCTGTACCTATAACTTAACCAAAATAAATGTTGGAATCCAGTTACTGCTGACAAGAGATTTGTCCGGTTTCTTCCTTTTTGAAAGACTTACTCTAAGATGGGGAGTTTCATGAAATCTCTGCTCTGGGCAGCCTGGTCTAGTGGTAGGCAGCCCTGCACACAGCAGGGGGGTTGAAACTAGATGATCTTTGAGGTCCTTTTCAACCCAGGCAATTCTATGATTCTATGATTCTATGATTCTATGATTCTATGATTCTATGATTCTATGATTCTATGATTCTATGATTCTATGAAGCATGAAGAAAAGTTAGGCTAAAATCACAATCAGTAAATGAGTGCAACTGAAGGGCTGGGGAAGGGGAGCCAGCATATTCAGACAGCTAAAGTAAACTTCACTGGTGTAGATGAATTTGAGTAATGCAAGGTAACATCTCTACTCCTCTGCTACAGTTCCCCAGTGAAAAGACTGGTGACCCCAGGTTATGAAGAGGCAGAGCATTTCCGTGGTGCCTTCTTCCAGCACTGCCACAAACGGCATAAAGAAACTCCACAGAGTTTGAAGGACACCAGCACACTGTAGTGGCATCTCTACGAATGCTCTGCTTTGACAGCTGGTCATTTTGGGCTCATTTTTCACTTCAGTTTCTGGACTAAGGAATCATCTCGAATGAAAGGAGTTGGTCAGCACAGAGCAGTATAGTCCATACCGTTATTCAGCTTGTGCCTCCTACACAGCAAGAGTCACTTGTTCATAAAGGCAGACGCCAGCACGGGTGTTGCTTCTTACCTGGAACAGCCTGGAGGAGGAAGAGGAGCACAGCCATGAGGCAGGAGAGGAGCTTCATGGTAGAAAGTCTCAACCACAGCGTGGAGACAGAGCGGCAACACCAGAAACCTGCAACAGGAGAGCAAGGAGCACTCTTGTTTTTATAGAGCTTTGGGAACAGACCAGGCTGTCCAGGGGACCTTGGCAACAGGGAATGTGGAAGGCAGGCCATGGAGTAAGGAGTACAGCTTGACCGCTGCACACGGCTAAGCCTGAACAATGACAGAGGGTCACAAAAGCCAGCAGAGAGGTAATGATACTTCCTCACCATGCCTCCAGGAGGGCTGCTTCTCAAAACCGACCCACCTCAAGGGCTTTTTTCCTTGTTAACTTCAATTTGTTAATTGCTAATGGGCCACTTGGAGAATATGAGCCATTGTTTTGGTGGGGGAGAAAGCATCTGGGAATGACGTTGGGTTGTTGATGATGTTGAGAGCAGGAGAGGGCCCAAGGTGCTGCTGCAGTGTTTGCAGTCTTCATTCATTGGTGCGTGAACAAACTAAACAACCATATTTCTTTCTGAAAACATTAGCTGGTTGATAGAATCACGGAATCACAGAAACCCAGGGGTTGGAAGGGACCTCTGGGGATCATCTAGTCCAACAGCCCCCTAAACCAGGTTCCCTAGAATAGGCTACTGTGGACTTAATTTAGTTGCCCAAATATTTAAGCCTAACTCTTCAAAGATGACATTGGTATCCCTTGGGGCCTTCAGCTTCTGCTCTATGGTGTAGATCCCCCATAGCTCCTGCGTGAAATCTTCCAGTCTCAGGCAGGTATTTCTAAAATCACAGGGTCTGAATGTAGGTCATTCCTACGTGTTTTGCCCAGTTGTGAACATCTACCTATGTTCTTTCTGAAGAAAAAAAAGAAAAAAGCCCAAAAGAGAAAGTCATGTAAGCCTTTGTAAGGCCCTGCTTTGTGATGTGTTGGTCAAAACATTTTATACAAAACAAAGCACTTCTTGTAGCAAGGAATCCCATCCCATAATAACCCTCTGCTGACTAGAGCACTCACTGTCCAGACCAGGAGACCTGCGATGGTGCCCCTGCTGTAGTAGATAGGTGATTTTTTTGGCTACATACAACAGGGTCAGGAAGGTAAAGAGAGCCTTTTTTTCTTCAGTACTTGACAGTCTGAGAAGGAGCAGTGATGGATTTAAATGCTCCCAGGGTAAAACAAAACTGGGGCTATGTCTCACGTATCCTAGCTACAGAGCTGTCAGAGAAGAAAAAATAAAGTATTAATGCCTTCTTATCCAACAGTGTTATATGAAACAGCCCTGAAAAATCTTTCTGCCATACCATTTGTTGCAGCAATGTAATTTCAGCTAATGTAAGCTGCGTCCACACCATGCTCTGGCGTAACAAAAACCACGTTTATTTGAGAAGAGCAAGCCTACCCCTAATTATTGTGCTTGGGTACCTCATTTCCAGTATTTGAATCAACATGGATTTTAACACTCAGCTTTTTTTTACGCTTCTTTGTGTAAGATACAGAAAATTTTCACTTTGTGAAATATATGACTATCTGCAGCTGATAAAATTAGAATTTTTCCCCTCAAACCCTTCATAGAAGTAACCCTAATTAACTAAACAAACACCAGTAATCAAATATGGAAGAACAATTCTTTTGTTGAGGAATCATGACAGAGCCTAAGCTGAAGAGCAGAAATATGTTTGGTGCTAAGAATACATCTCCTTTTTCATTTCTTTACTGCTTGGGAACATATGTTGTTCCTCTGTATTTCTTACAGCATTCGTATGCATTAAAGAGGCATCCCCCAACCCAGTACTCATTCACATGGCAGTAGATTCTGTAGCTATCTCTTCTGTGTGCACTCTGGAAAGCATTAATGACATTCTTGCAACCTGCACGTAGAAAACATTGTGTACTCTGACGAGAGGGGGTAAGCATGAAATGTTATCAGATGAATGAGTTGGAGGTTAGGTTGCCTGCAAGTAATATAGAGATAATATAGAAGTGATGTTGCATGCATAGCTAAATTTAATGACTCATTAACCTGGAAAACAGAAAAGGGTTTGGTTTGGACTGAAGTGAGCTGGGACTTCCCCAACTTCTTGCTATGAATTTGCCACTCAGAGAAAAAAAAAAAGAATTTATTTCACTTAACATCAATTTTGTTCCACTGTGCAGGTGAAAGACACAAAGGAAATAAGTGAAGTCTTCAGCAACACTATATGAGGTAGTGCTGCCTTAGTTTCATCATCTTTCAGCAACAGATAGAACCACGCTCCAGCCTGTCTTTCACACATAGAAAGTAACTGAGCAGACTATTTCAGCCTCTCCACCTGAAACATCAGAACCTTTTAACAACGTTTTTCCAGGATTTGTTATCAAGTGTAACCAGTATCTGTGAGTAATTTGCAGATTTCCCTTAGAACTCTGGGGACAAATTGTTGAAAACTTCATACCAGCTTCCAATTATTATTTCTGAACTAAGAAAGGACCCTGGGTCCACTCTAGGATGGCTAATGGCCTGAGGCCCATGGATTTTATGGACACGGACAGGACAGATGGATTGAAAACTCCCTCCTCCTAATTTTGTATGTAATTTTAGCCTACAGGCTTTTCTGGAGCATGTCATGATGTCTTCTCCTACTCAATACTGCAGGTACTTAACTATTCCCTACTAGCACCAAGTTTAGGCAGATGAGGCCTGCTGGGGAGGGAAAGGCCTAGGCACTCAGCAGCACCAGCACAGCAACTCCAATCACCCTTATGGTGTACATGAGCCATAAATAGGCATAGAAACAAGTTCTACAACCTGTGGGCTCCACTAAGATGTCTGCATATGGGACATAGGGCCATTTGAGCTGGGTCATGGTACAACACTGGCCTCCAGCTGTCCACCCAGAGGGGCAAACCTGTACCGTGCCCCATTGGACCATAACCATGGATAGGTCTTTGAGGGAGAGATGGAAGACTCAACATTTTCATTCGCATCCTGGAGAAATGATCCTATTTACGGAAGTGTAAGCATGAGTTTAATAAAGATAGTCAGGTGGTGCTGCAGATGGAGTTATTTTCAGGAGGAAATAGCCTTTTGCTGGAGAGAAAGATTACAGGATGTATGTACGTCCTAAAACAATGCTCTGCCAGCTTCTGGAGACCTGGATTTCTTTATCTTTCCATTCTTTATCATTTCATCAAGGGAAACTGCAAAACTGAAGACCTGCCACTATGCACTACTTCTTGTTGTCCTGAGAACCTAAAATATTCAGACGCTTTTGGATGCATTCATTGAAATGACATGACATACCTTGAAAAGGCTGGAAAATCAAGAGCAGAGCAATCAGAAGGTATGAGGAAGTCCTCGTGGCTTCAGTTTTGTCTCAGACTCACAGAAGATACACAGAAAACGGGGCTTCAGCAAGCAGAGAATGGTGAGGTCCTGTATTTGTATAAGCAGGCACTTGAAAATCATACAGAAGTTCCATAAAATCCATAGATAGCCCCATGAAGTTGCCATAAACTCACTCTTCACCAGGAGGAGAGGGCTACACAGCCCTGTAAAAATCCATCTACCTGCACTGGTAAATGGGAAGTCCCCTTTGCCGTGTATCCCTGGTAATTGCTGCAAATGGCCCTACCAATAACCTCTGTCAGCCTGGGGACTCTGGAAACCCCTCTTCCCCTCACAGTGGCAGATGACGAGGGAGGTATGTAGAGTCATGTACACGATGGGCTGTCAGGGGTGTCATAGAGCATCATCCTTCTCATTTATCCCATATGCCACCAGAACCAGGGCCCAAATCCCGTGCCTTTCACCTCCTCCACCCTCTCTCCCCGCCTGCCATACTGCGTGCTTCCTACCTTGCAAGCCAAATCCACCTCAGACACGTCTCCAGGCTGCAGTTGGAAGCACAGACCTTGGCACAGATTACGTCTCCTGAATCCTGCACTGGCTCATTTTGCTTTCAGACACCTTGGACAACATCCAGATGGTTATTTAGCTTACTCAGGTGAAGCCAGCGCAGATCGCTGGTCATTGCCATCTTCACTCATACATCACTCAGAGCAAGGATCTGAACATCGGAATATAAAAGTACTAAGAAGAACATATACCTCAGAGGTAAAATCGATATTAATATTCTTCTCACGTGGTTTTGGTCTGAATGTGTTGTACATCTCATGGAAAACATGTGTCAATTGAAATGCACCAGCCTGGAATTCTGGGGAAAGCTCCTTTGGTTTTATCACACGTGGAAATCGCCAGAAAGGCTTCCAGGGTAGAGTCACCGTGTACCACTGTTCTCCCACACTTTGAATCCTCAAATGGCAGAGCCTTTCCCCAAGAACAAGGCGTTACAGCAGTCTGCAGTTGACTCACTCTCTGGGCACCAGGACTTGGTTTTCGTGGAACTTGCTGTATTATTAAAAAAACATTTAGCTACTTACAAAGTAAAATCATGAAAGATTAGATAGTGTTGCAGGACCAAACACTTCAGGGGATGCCCATAAGCTAGAAATGAGTTTGTCCACTCTCTGCTCCAAGAACTTTTGTCACTTTCCACTTTTCTGTTGACAAACAGGAATTTTTTCCCAAAACACCTTTCACATGACAAAATAGAGACTTTTATTTGCTTTGTCTGCGGATGGGATGCCCACTACTCCTTATTTCTTTCTCTTGCGACCTGGCATTGCATCACAGGACCCATGGCAGCATCAGGGAGGCACACGAGAGGAGGATCATCCATTTGCAAACTTAGTGAGCAGCACTCTGAGTTTCATAGGTGTGCAAAGAGCAGAGGACAAGCGATTCATGACAGCCTTCTCAAGCATCCATCCCCGCAGTGCTCAAGTTGTTCTGCCAACCATACATTAAAACTGTCACCTATTTTGAGCCTGTTTCTTTGTATGGTATTTATTGATGTTGTTCCGACCCAGTGGCCTTGATACCAACTATGTAAACATTCTCCTTAGCCCATGTGCATTGTACTTTGCCTTTCTGGTTCTTTTGTTGGCTTTTCTTTCCAGATTTGCAGGTGCCATTGTGTCTCCCAGGCAGCCATGTGGCAGGAGGTCTGTCTATGTCCATTTTCACACAGTCCAGAGAAACAGATGAAACAAAGGCACTGACAGGGAAATGACAGCTGTCTCAAGCTTCTGCTGACACCAAGGGGAATATCTCAGCTCTCAGACAAGACCCAACTTTTTTCTTCATCAGACTAGAGCAGGAACTCAGCTTTCTAATTCTGCAAACTTTTTTTTATTGCAATAAAATCATAGAATCATAGAATCATAGAATCATAGAATCATAGAATTAGCTAGGTTGGAAAAGACCTACAAGATCATCCAGTCCAACCATCCACCTACCACCAATATAACCCCACTAAACCATGTCTCTCAACGCTATATCTAAACGTTTCTTGAACACCTCCAGGGACGGTGACTCCACCACCTCCCTGGGCAGCCCATTCCAGTGCCTGACCACTCTTTCAGAAAAGTAGTATTTCCTAATGTCCAGCCTAAATCTCCCCTGGTGCAACTTGACGCCATTACCCCTCGTCCTGTCACTAGTTACAAGAGAGAAGAAGCTGACCCCCAGCTCACTACAACCTCCCTTCAGGTAGTTATAGAGAGCGATAAGGTCTCCCCTGAGCCTCCTCTTCCAGAAGAGACTTCAACCCTGCCCTCAGGTGTGTGTTAGTGCTATGTGAGATAAGCAGTCTTTGGCAGAGGGTTGTTCCTTTTTCATAATCTGGGGAACAGAGAAACGCTCTTTGGTGATTATTCTGCTGTGGAGCTGATGTTGCTAATCCAACATTCCACACCAATACAAACAGGCCATGTAGGTGCATCCCTGCTTACTTTTCCCAGTCACCTTTGCTAAGTTTATAAAGACCACAGGCAGAAAAAGGTACTGTATGGCTATCAAATCCCAAACTTACATGCAAGGTCTCTTCTGATGGGAGCATGGGAAGCACTGAGTATGTATCTAGAGGTGTTTCCAGAAGCTGCCTCCATCTGTACTGCAATTGGTGGGAAAGAACTGTGCATCAGTAATCAACACCCATCAATCTCCCAGGAGAGTTTCAGGCTGGATATTAGGAACAAGTTCTCCTCCAAAAGAGCAGTGATACAGTGGCACTGCTGCCCAGGGGGGTGGTGGAGTCACCATCCCTGGAGGTGTTCAGCGTGGAGATGTGGCATTGAGGGACGTGGTCAGTGGGCATGGTGGAGGTGGGCTGGGGTTGGATTTGGGGATCTTACAGGTCTTTTCCAACCTTAATGGTTCTGTGGTTTTGTGATAACAGGATGAGAACCGTGAGACCCAATGGAATGAGTTCTCCTAAAGCTGCAGGAGGTCTACTGTGGGAAAGTCCTCCAGTGCTGCAGCCAACTGCCCAGCCGTGGGCTTGCCAGCTACAGACATCTCCACCAGGCACTTCTCCCTGTGACATCACTATGATGGCTCCTGAGAAGTGTCTGCCAGGTGGAAACATTGCGAGTGCAAGTCCTGGACTAAGGATACACTGAAGAAGAAGACATTCAGCAATTAGGGAGAAGCTTCTGCCATTGAATGAAATGTCTGTTCTCCACCTCTAGGTAAATTCAGAAAACTGTGTATTATTCCATGGACACTCGCAGCACTTGGAAGTGAGAAGAAGGGGAGTATGCATGAGATGGGAGGATTTCTCATTCATTTTTAAGCTTACATTCAGTGGCTGTGGGGCAGCTCTGAAGTAGCCTGGGACACTACAATTTTGGGAGCCAGCTGCTTTCCCCAGATGCTAATAAAGGTTTTCATACTAGCAGTGTAAATCAGCAGCTGAGGTTAAATGCTTCTCAAACTATCTGATGAGACGACCCTATTTATAATATTGTAAGGGGATTTTAAAGGTGTGTTGACTGGGAAATTGGATATTCTTGTGATAAATGTGGAAAATGTGGTACTCTGTCACATCGATATCACACATACATCAATGTATCCTATTTAAAAATGAAGACAGTCAAGTCAAGTATCCAGAAATAACTCCTGCATCTCTTCAAGACACGTTGTGGACCGAGTGCTGTTACAGGACTCCAACACACAAATACAGCCCTGTGTGGGGGAATTTGCAGCCCGGCCTAGGGATGGCTGATCCTTCTCTGAGCACAACACACCTCCTGCAGCTTGCGAGCCCATGAACTGGCTCCTGGCTCCCTCTGGTGGGAACGGTTCGGGTGGGAAAGGCTGGCAAAGCCTCTCTTCTCCATCTTCAGCATTGCTAATTCAAGAGAAGGCATGTGATGGCTGATAACGGGTCTGGAGAGCAGGGAAAAGGTTTGGCTTCTGACGCCAAGCCCTAGGGAGCAAGCTCCCCGCATTCAGGATAAATATATAACTATAATGTTAATTTTTTTTGTAACTTTATATAATTTTATCTAACATGTAATGGTATGAAATCTGGTAACTATAGTGATAGTGGGAGCTCTGCTGCCTAGTGCACAGGTAGGCACCTTCCTCCTAGGCACATTCCTAAAGCAGATCCCAGCCCAGCAGTGCTTCATGCCCATCAGTGATCTCTTCCACAGTCAGAGAACAGTTACAGCTATTTAATTTAAAAACAAAACCCATTTTCACAGGCTTCAGTATGAAAGGTTTCAGAAACTCTTTTGCTCATGTTTCTGTTTTTCACAAGAGAAGAACATTTTCATGCAGATGTGTAGCCTACCGTTAGGCTACCAGCATGATTTATTCCCGAATAAAATGATCCAAAAATAGAAAGCTAATCAAATTCAACAGTGGCCTTTTCTTCCAAAAAGGAAAGGGGAAGGGGAA
>NC_034411.1:108475976-108477540 GCF_002078875.1 Numida meleagris
AGGAAAGGAAAGGAAAGGAAAGGAAAGGAAAGGAAAGGAAAGGAAAGGAAAGGAAAGGAAAGGAAAGGAAAGGAAAGGAAAGGAAAGGAAAGGGAAAAAAGAAAGGAAAGGGAAAAAAAATGGAAAGGAATACTGATTATCTCTTGTATGTATACATGGTACATACAGGTGGCAGTCAAGTAGCCCATGGGCTATGCAAGTCATCTGCCTTAAGCATAGCTAGATACCTATATCCGCTGCAGAAAATGCCTACATCTACTAAACTATCACTTATAACCTTCCTCATTTGGATGTTGTAGTTTTTATCTACATTTATTGTTCATTCTCTCATCACTTCATCCTCCTTCACCAGAGATTTTCAGGAATGGATCATTTCTTAATAGCAATAATAAATTTGGCATTGCATCAAAATTTGTACACTTGCGTTACACCATTCTCATCTTTAGATCTAGTAACAATGTCAGAGCTCTCATCTGAAGATTTTTGCATGATCTTTGGAGCAAGGAAGAAAGCTGTCAGAACCTGCAACACTAAGCCAAAAGCAGAGCAGTGAGGAATGATGTGGGGTGAAATGGGAGTGCAGCAAAGTGAAGGTGGGGCCGGCAGGGAACATCACTCTTTGAAAGAAAGAAAGGGAATGGGAATGGGAAAGGTGGAGGTGATGCCACCTGGCTTCTATCCAGCCCTGAAGAAGGTTCAGATGAAACGGGACATTCATGAGAAAGATGTAGCACCAGCTGTATTTGAGACAATTGGCCAATGGATTTCTGATATATAAAGGTCTTTTCCTTGGCAGAATACATGACAAAGAAAGGGAATAAGCCAGAGCCGAAGCAAAGCCCAAGCCTGGAAGCCCACCACTTCCAGAGGAACACCAGAGCATCCTGAACCCCATCACTCCCACCATGGTCAAGACTGGGCAGGATTACAACACATCAGGAAAGAGCCAGCCTTGAGGTCTCCTGACCCACAGTCAGCTGTGTTGCACATTAAACCACTGGCCCCAGCCTCCTTCCAGCCTGGAGCCTACATGGCCCCCAGCGTGTGCTTCCTCCAGCATGGGCATGGTGTTGGGGAGGAAGAAGGAAGGTTTCACCTCCTTTCTGACACCCTGGTAGGTGTACCAGCCCCAGTATAGCCTGTTATGGAACTGATGAGTGAGGTAAGATGCTGTAACACCAGCTCACCTGCTGGCATTCACCAGGCAGGGGAATGGTAGCATGAAGAACAGGAGACCATTGTCTCAGCCCACACCACAGCTCCCAGGAGGAGAGATGAGCTCGCAGCTGTATCAGACTCCTCCCTTTAATTACCATGCAAACTTCCTCTAGCAATTTGGACTTCACAGGAGAGTACAAGATCAATCAGAGACACAAGGGCAAAAGCAGCTTTCTGTAGGGATGCACGGGCGCTCCACCAGTGGTCACCTTGGTGAGGACAGGGGCACCACCATGGCCACGGGCCACACCACGCAGCTGCAGCCCACCACCCTGACCTCGTGGCGCAACGGCAGCGCGTCTGACTCCAGATCAGAAGGTTATGTGTTCGAATCACATCGGGGTCA
>NC_034411.1:108478920-108542529 GCF_002078875.1 Numida meleagris
AGAGATTTCACCTTGCCCTCAACTTGACAGTTTGTACCTTCAGTCAACAGAATGGTGGGAAATGAAAACAAAACTTTAGCTTCCCTGTTAGATGTGAGCATATCCCTGTGATCTGGGAAGGACAACACACCTGACTATGGATCAGGAGACCGCAGATTCAACTCCTTCCTGGCTTGACATTTTTAATCTGCTCAGGAATCCCCTTTACTCTCTCCATCAGCTTCCTCTTTCTCCTGGCTCTCATACGTCCCCGTGGAATTTCTCTTCTTCAGGGCATGAGAGAAGGGGCGGCCTCTTGCCCTGCAGGAAGGAAAGACGTCCTCAGCCCTTACTGCACAGCCAGGCACACCAATGGGAGCTGAGCTGGTGCCAGGATCACAGCCAAAGGCACCACGACAAATCCCACAGTGGAATGAAATCCCTCTTGAACCCCTTGTAGGCAAAACAGCCCCAACATAGGGAATGCATCAGTCAGGCCCTGAACCACTGGGGTGGTCCTGGCCTCGCTGTGCATGATAGGTGTTCAGGCTCCACAGGACATGATGTGGATGAAACAAGAACATAATGACATTAGGTCTGAACAAGCACCAGGCTTTCTTATCTGTATCCCTCCCAAAGGTCATGCAGTGATGGAAGCCCCCAGAGCTGGTAGGGGGCTGAGGCCAGTGGCACAATGGACAACGTGCCTAACTACAGATGAGAAGATTGCAGGCTCATCTCCTCCCTTGCTCGCCCTGAAACATCCTGGCTGTCACAGAGGGGAGAAAGGGAACAACTTTCCTCCTCTGAGGTCTTTCCCCCTCCAGGCTTTCTGCCATCTCTCTGGCATCAACACCATGGGAGCATGATCTTGTGACCGCCACCTGCTTCAAGAGCCACCATTCCTCAAGACACTCTCAGCCTGACATGATGACTTGCTAGGACTATGGGCAGCAGGATTTCTCCTGAGATCTCTGAGTGTCTGTTTTCCTCAGGAGCCCTGCGCAGAGCTCCTCTCTTTCCTCCTGAGCTCCACTCAGTGAAAGCCAGCAGAAGAGTGAACTGGTTAATTGCCCCTAGTGCTTGTCAGAGGTCAATGCTAACACTGATGCTATTAAACCTCTTCACTAAATTACTCAGTAATAGGATGGGGTGAATCCTACCACCATTCAGAGTGACCTGGCATTCAGCAAAGGAAAAACTTAACGTCCTTTAGCTGGGATGGGATAATCCCATGCAGGAACTTCATGGAGGGAGCAGGAGGAGCCCTGAGCTGATTAAAAGCATCGAGCCAGGCAGGAGTCGAACCTGCAATCTCCTGATCCGTAGTCAGGCGCGTTATCCATTGCGCCACTGGCCCTTGCCCCTTGCTATCCCTGGGGTCTTCCATCACTGCATAGCATTTGGGGGGGGATGTAGATAATAAAACCTGATGATTCCTGTTGTGTTTGTCCAGACCACGTTGTCAGGCAGCAAGGATTTTTTCTGTCTATACAAGCATCCAGGCCCTTCCCGGATCACAGGGATATGCTCACATCTAACACGGAAGCTAAAGTTTTGTTTTCATTTCCCACCATTCTGTTGACTGAAGGTACAAACTGTCAAGTTGAGGGCAAGGTGAAATCTCTTTACTAGTGGTCAAGGGGTGGTCATTTGTCTTGGTGGTCTGGGCTCCAGCTCTGCTCCCATTGGGGTGCCCAGCTGTGTGACAAGGGCAGGCGCATTGTCCATTGTGCCACTGGCTCCCACCCCTCACCAGCCTGGTGCCCCTGCTGGGCTTCTTGTACCCTTCATTCTGCAGAACACCCTCCGTGCCCATCACACAGACATTCTGCAACATCCAAAGCAATACCAAGTGGTAAGGAACACCAACCAGACTTCCAACCACTGACTGCAGCCCACCAGCCCCCTCATCCAGCCGCTTTGCCAGCTGCCTTGTGATTCAGCTGCATCTGGGTACAGGGATGAGGCTGGGAGATCCTGTGGAGGTCAGCTCAAAGCCACGGTAAATGATGGTCCTTTGTCTCTACTAGGCTGCTAAGGAAGTAACCTCTCAAAGAAACCAGGGAGTGATATGCCCTTGGTGAGCCCATGGTGACCCTTTGCAGCCATCTTTATGCCCTTGCTGCATGTGGGCATGGCTTTTGGGAGTATTTTGCAAGAATTGCCCCAGGTAGGTCCAGGCTCCCCCGGTGTAGGTGTGTAAAGGTTTGTCAAGATCCCCCCCAGCTGCAGCAGGCCATCAGAAAAGCAGAAGCAAGAGAGAGAGTGTTGAGCGTCGCCCCACGTGTGACCCCGATGTGATTCGAACACATAACCTTCTGATCTGGAGTCAGACGCGCTGCCGTTGCGCCACGAGGTCAGGGTGGTGGGCTGCAGCTGCGTGGTGTGGCCCATGGGCATGGTGGTGCCCCTGTCCTCTCCAAGGTGCTCACCCCCATGGTGTGCAAGCCTGCCTGAATTAGGGCCATGGGAGGTGGAGGGGACAGGGACAGCACTTGGAGACAAGGGGCCAAGTCACTGTAGCATGGTGCTCAGGCAGAACGCTGGAAGCCCCGGGCAGGATGAAGCTGAGATGCAGACGGAATTGCCTGGGCCCTGGGACGAAAATGGAGCAGAGCATCCTTCATCCCTGACCTCGTGGCGCAATGGTAGCGCGTCTGACTCCAGATCAGAAGGCTGTGTGTTCAAATCACACCGGGGTCAGCATGTCCCCCTCGGTGGGTTGGTGTGATGGGATGGCTGCCCCAAGGGCAGCTCTTTTGCCCTCTTGCTCCAGATCCCATTGCTTCACCAAAGGGCAGCAAATGTGCCCTGGCCAGCAAATGGCCCTTGCTTTCTGGACCAGTTTTGGGAAGTATCTAGATAGCTTTCATCTTCCCTCATCCTATATTTGGAAGGGAGGCAGTGATTATCTTACTCCGATGTCATGTCTGGGCGCTTTTTCTCCTATCCCTGATTCCCCTCGACAAGGGCAAGTGTTGCCGATTCCAGATTAGGACATTTACAAAAAGTCCATCTTGCAGTTTCCTGAACATGCTGGGCACATTACCCACCGCAGAACTGGTGCTCGCTGGCCTGGCACCCAAATGGAATCTGTCCTGTTGCTGTAATTTGTACTTTTGCCTCATCTTATCACTGTGCACTTTGAGAAAAGTCTCAGTCCAGCTCTATACTCTCCTGTTAGGTAGAAAAGTTTGCATTAAGATCACTTTATCTCCTTTTCACTGAACAAACCCAACTCTCTCTGCTTCTCCTTGTCTGTGTCAAGAGCCCAAGTTCCCCATCATTTTGGTGGCTCTCACTGGACTTGCTCCATTATGTCAGTGTCTTTCTGTTGATTCTGTTGAAATGTTCAGCTGTGAGGAACTGGATGCCAGCTATCAAGACTAGTCATCAGGATGTTTAACACTCTGCTTGCTCTCTTGCTGGTGCCCCATGCATTTCTTGATGAGATGGGAAGAGGGGATGGAGTGCCGAAAAAAAAAAGAGGCTTGAACCTGTGCAAAGGCATGGCCATAGTTATAATTCATTTAAAGCATTTGAACTCTTTTAAGGGTTCTTTAAAAGTGAGCTTTTAAGGATGTATACAGGGAACATAATAAAAAGAAAAAAAGGAGTACTGAGAGTGGCAGCACAAGGGTACAGAGGAACTGAAAATAATAATTTCTCCAGCTGTCCTCACACCAGGGTTGCAATCTCCCATTGCAAGCACAGATTGCTATGCCTGTGCTAGGATCAGATATTGAATAGAAAGCAAAGCCCCACAGTTCTGCATCTTACACGGGAAGGAAAGCATTCACCTAAGCACTCCATTATAATCACACAAGTGAAGAACCTCTCTAACGTGGCAGTCTTGAGTTCGCACCTCTGATGAACTCAGGAGCATTCCTGGTGTTTTGGACATTAGCTGAACAGAACATGGTACTGAATTAATATCTTCAAAAGATCGTGTAGCCAACAAAATACCCTTCAGCCAGCAAGGAGGATCAGAGAATGGAACCTGGCAGATGGAGTGTCTCAAAAAGACATTATGGGTTAACCCTGGGAGGCAGCAAAGCACCACACAGCCACTCATGCACTTCTCTACCACCCCTAAAGGGATAGAATAGAAGAGTAAGAGGAAGGAAATTTGTGAATTGAGGAAAAAAATTGGTCAGTGAAAGAGAGGTGGAAAAAGAGAGAAAGACCACAGAATGAAACAAGGGTTTTAAAGGCAGTCACTCATCACCTCCCACAAATAGGGTAATGCCCAAATAGCTCCCAAGCAAAGGATGCCAAACCCCTAAGCTCCATCTCTTCCCACTTTTTTTCTAAGCATGACATTACATATCAAGGAATATCCCTTTGGTTATTTCAGGTCATCTACCTGGTTGTGTCCCCTCCCACCCTCTTGTGAACCCCCCAGTCAATTCTTGGAGGGGGAGGAGTGAGAAACAGGGAAGGTTTTGATGCCATGCAAACACTGTTCTGAGGGTGCAGACAGAGGGGAAAACAGACAAACCTTAGACCAGGCCACGGCTGTGCATCACAGCTCTCGAGGGTCCTGAGGCTGCACTAAGCCTCACATTGCCTGGGAATCGCATCCACAGACAGAGGCAAGAAGAATCTGATGCACCTAGGATGACAAGGTGTTTCTACAGTTATTAACTCTATGCCGAAAACCTAGAGTGTTCACCTTCCTGTGACTCACATTCTCACATTTCTGATAGAACCTAGGCTTAACAGTCCCTCCTTATTGTCCCAAAAGCTATCCTTGAGTCACCAATGAGTTGCATGAGCAGATTGCTTTGGTGGCTGTCCTCCAGATGTCGCTACCTCATTGTGTTATGTCCTTGGCTCTTCCAAGAGGAAAGCAGCAAGGGAAACTTGGAAAGGCAGATGAGATGGCACCTAACAGTGGAAGGTCCGAATGTAGCTATGCCGGCACAGCTGGAATCTGTACATGCCAAACATTGTACCTGCTGGCTGCATCACTGCGATGAATTTTTAAGACTTTTTAAAACCTTTTTTTAAAAACAAAAGCAAACACAAAAGTGATCCGAGTCACACTTTAGGCAAGAGCTGTTTGGTGTTGAGTTTTAATCAAGGGAACAGTTTACCAGGTTGTAGAACTTGGTATCTCCCATGCTAGGGGAGGAGTTATGGGTTGCTCAGTAACAAAATTACTTCATAGTATTAAGGCTCTTTGATTTTTTCTAGCTAAAATTCTCCACCTTACATAAACAAGAAAATCTCTGAGGTAATACCAATGGGAAAGAGTGACACAGAAAAGCATACAGCTGCTCTATAAAACTGTAAAATCTTGTAACAAATGCTGTTTCAGATAAATATTTTCCAGTGAAGATTCAAGTCTCAGAAAATCATGATCAGTCCTGCTGTCCTACTATACAAAGACATTCATCTAAACATTGACACACAACTGGCTTGACCAGAGAGGTTCTTGAAGCCTGTGAACAGGAGTCCAGCTTTTCTCATTTGGGACCCCTTCTCCCAGTACTAGACTGGGATCAGTTCTGGATATCCTGTCTCTGGTGAGAATGATATTATGGAAATTTGAAATATATCAGGTAACAAGGCTTCTTCTGCCTTTATAAGCATCTGGGCCACTCTTGGATCACGGGGAAATGCTCACTTCAAGCACAATCCCGTGACTGCACTTGGAACGGAAATTTCATTTTCATTCCCGTCCATTCTGTTGACTGAAGGTACAATGTTCAAGTTGAGGGCAAGGTCAAACCATCCAGCGATCAAGGTGTGGTCATTTCATTCTCCTGGATGCTTTTATGGATAAAGATCCTCCTGTTTGTGAAAAGAGGGTAACTCTGAGGGAACAGTGTCAGTAAGAAGATCTAAAACCTCTTCTCAGTATCTGAACAGGGAGTTACTGACGGAGAAGGATGGAGGACCTATTGAGATCCCAGTGTATATTTTGTTGATAGAAAGTGGCTGGTATTTGTCCTTCTCCGCAGTCTGGAGGCAGAAGGACTTCCAGATATCTTTCTAGAAGATAACTATCCAGATATCTTCAGTGATATCTTTAAAATCTGAACATAAACCAGATGTGATATGAGATGGATTATCAAGGAATCCAGCATAGAGAAGTACTTCTTCGGAACAATTTCAGGGCACAACAACAATAAATAGGACCAAAGCAATTTCTTCTATGTCTCTGTTGCAGTTCTCAGACCTGAAAATACACACATACACACATAGTTGCATCTTTCCCTCAGAGTTTTTCTAAAAGTCGAGACAGTCTAACTTCTTTATTCCATTGTTCCCATCAAATATTCGCATCCTTTTATCACACCAGGTTCAAGACCTGCAATCACAATGATTTTCAATTCCTCTTTGCAGTTTTTCATTTCTTTTTCAAGGTGCACACCCAGAATATGCTGGCTCAAACCAAGTGTGTGGGAAGCAGCAATTAGTTACACAGCACAAGTTCAGCAACCACTGCATCATGTGTAATGCCCAAAGAAGATTCAGCAGATTCCTGGCTGCTCTCTCTTCCTCTGTCTGCTCCTCTGTATCTCTATTCCCCTTTCCAGCTGCTGACCTCTCCTTCTAAGGAAGGCAGGCCTTGCCCTTTGATGTTATCAGTGCACTTCCCATGGGTGCCCAATCTCATGGCCATGTTGTTCTCAACACACCCTTTTCAAAAGGTTTATACTATATTATCACAGGGTTATAGAATCATTTGAGGAGGAAGGGATCCTTAAAGGCCATCTGTCCCACTTCCTGCAGTGAGCAGGGACACCCACAGCTCCATCAGTGCTCAGAGCCCCGTCCAGCCTGACCTTGGGTGTCTGCAGGGATGGGGCACCACCGCCTCTCTGGGCAACCTGTGCCAGTGCCTCACTGCCCCTATCATAGAAGTATCCCTGGACACAGCAGGAGGTTGGCACAGACCAAGGGCAATTCCTAATACACAGTTTTCATCCAATCACGCTATTCTGGAAGCTTAAAACAATATGGACATGGCCAGTGATGCCAGCTGCCCTAGGAGTGGTCCCTGTCACATCTGGTTGCATGATCAACACAACTTTAGAAACCTCTATCCAAACCAGTGTTGGACTGTCTCCACTGTCACCCAACACCAGACTCCATCAGTAAGATATACCAAAATAACCTCAGGCATACCAAAATGTCTCTGTTCATTGTGTATTAGAGTGATGATATATATAAGGGAATGTAGTGATAGAACACGGAGTAATAGCTGTAAACTAAAAGAGGGTAAATTTACATTAGATATAAGGAGGAAATCCTTCACAATGAGAGCAGTGAGGCAGTGGCACTGCCTCCCAGAGCTGTGGGTGCCCCATCCCTCGCAGTGCCCAAGGCCATGGATGGGGCTGTGGGCAGCCTGGGCTGTGGGAGGTATCCTGCCCATGGCAGGGGTTGGGGCTGGAGGTCTTTAAGGCCCCTCCCAACCCAAACTATTCTAGGATTCTATCATTCTGTGCATCCTTCTATTGCAGCCCAATGAAGAAGTTAGGCATCAAACACAACCTAGATCATAAGGTAAAGTGGACATATTGACAACCAACTCCAGGTGATCTGGACAGGCAGCTGAGAATTCTGCCTGGTAGGTAATACCTGAAGAGAAGTGATCCATGGTACTTGCCTGTGAAGAGGTAATAATTCTTCTGCTGTGAGAAGGAGAGAGGCATTTTTTTTCTCTGTAGTTCCGTAGTTCCTTACCAAGGCCAAACATTTACACATGCTCTTTGTACCAACGCCCACAAAGCTATACGCAGTGCATCTCTGAAGGACCGGAGATGAGGGTGAAGGGTGGCTGAAACCATGCTTTACACCCCCAGCAGAGACGTGGGCGTGCAAATCGCACAGGGGACTCCTGAGAAATGCAGCCCTGCCTGCTGCAAGCAAATCCTGGCCTTTCCAAAGGTCATTGCCTGCTGGAGTCTGGGCTCATTACCCAACAGGAATGCAGTCTGAGGCGGGGGTTGAGAGGTGCTGCTGTTATAGGCTTGGTTTCTCAGCAAAGTCATGCACAGGGGAGCAGGAACTATTAGAAGTGGGTGACTCTGCAGGGACCTTTATGCTGAAGGCTAGAAGTGACCCTCTTAGGTGCTGTGGTGACAGGGATGAGTGCCTGCAAATGGCCTTGAGTGTTTGGTCAACTTCAGCAGATGAAAATCAAGGAGGTATTTAGGGGACAGAGGGAGTAGATATCAAGGAGATTTTAAGGTCCTGTCTCTGACCCCTAAGAAATATCATAGTCCTATATTGAGGCCCTTTGAACCCACAAATGAAAAGTTCCAGAAGGAAAGTGACCTGAAACTATCTGCAGAGCCAGAGCCCTGAGCACCTGATCTAGCTGTAGGTATCCGTGTTCATTGTAGGGGAGTTGGGCCAGATGACCTTTAAAGGTCCCTTCCAACTCAAACTACTCCTTTTCTATTCTATTCTATTCTATTCTATTCTATTCTATTCTATTCTATTCTATTCTATTCTATTCTATTCTATTCTATTCCATTCCATTCCATTCCATTCCATTCCATTCCACTCTACTCTATGCTACTCCGTTCTATTCTATTCTAAATCTCAGAGTCAGCACTCACTGTTAGTCTCTGGACCACAGCCATCACTGTATGTTTATCTCTACACTTTAGGGGCATGTAGAGGCATAACATGACCAGCAGCAGTAGTAAAAACCCTCTCAGCTTTGCCTTTTTTGTACAAAAAGACCTTGCCTCAAGATAGCAAGTGAGAAGCAAACATTGTGGTGATGAAGGCACAAGGGCAGAGATCCTGGTCCCCAGCCAGGTGCTGCCCCTTCTTTCCCTGTCCCCAGCAGATGTAGCCTGTAGGATGGTAGCAAGCACCCAGGCCCTGCACGCATTTCACAAGGCAGTGATTTGTTCACTGGAAATTGATTATCTTCTTGATTATGTCATGGCTTTCATAACCAGGTTTTGCCTGTGACATTGAACTCAGGAGACACAATCTGCTTTCCAGAGGGCTGGAAATGAAGTAATCACACACACTACTTACATACACTACTTACATATACATACCAGCTACTTATTCAAAGGTAGTCCTTCATGTGGCCTGTTTTCTTTGCTCCTTAATGTATTGTACTTCAAGGCATCTTTTCTAACTCCATGGGCACGCTAGGTTTGTGAGGCTGGCAATACACTTGTTGTTAGTATTATCCCTCACAGTGTGCCATCTGCCCAACTGGGAGGCAGAGATGGTTGATTTCCAGCACGGGTTTCAGAAGCCACTCAAAAGCATGAATGCCTGCAATATGATTACTTGCACATACCGGCTGAAAAACTGCATTTCTGTACTAGTAAGCAATGCCTTTCTCTAGGTCCTGAGATCCTGTGGTGCAACCATACCCCTATTATGCAACCACCTCTGCTTCCTGAACAAGGTTAACGCACCAGTCTGCCTGCTGGAATAGTTTCTAGCCTGGGCTTAGCATTGAAACTGCCCAGAAATTTTGGGCAGAGTGCTAGCAGAAGTCAAAATTGCCAGAGCGGTTCCAATAATTTATTATGGATGATCAAGCTTCAGTGCTCCTGTCCTGACGCTATTTAATCTGTTAGTGCAGACACAGAGAGGTTGGCTGAATCACTGTCCAGACTTCACTGACTGTATCAGCTACACCTCAGCAGGTTATAATGAGATTTTGGACACGGCAGACACAGCAGACGTATCTATTGCCCATGCCAACCATTACGCACATGCAGGTGAAGGTCAATGCCACACTGACCTGTCTGATGTATGTGACCCCATAGAATCACAGAATAATTTGAGTTGGAAGGGGCCTTTAAAGGTTATCTAGCCCAAGCCCCTGCAATGAACAGGGTCACCTACAGCTAGAAGACTCCAGTTCTTGTGGCTGCAGCATTAGCAGCTCCTTACCTAACAAGAGCTCCTGCGGATTTTCTGTTTGGTGATGGCAGTGCCACTGTCCACAGAAATCCACTTGCTAGACTGTAGGAACAGTCCTTCTGGAGCTGCATTTAAGCGCTGCTCATTGTTTAATGAGAACGCTTCTGGTGCTTTATTTTCTAGTCACCTGCGCACTAATTCTTAACCTTAAAGTTTTTGTGCTGTTTCCTACAATAGCATCCACACAGAAGACTCAGCACCTCCAGAAATATTGGTGATATGTGAGAGATCAGGAAACTCACCAGCCAAGTGAAGACTGTGGGGAGGCCTGATTGTGGCCTTCCAATACTTAAAAGGATCTTATAAACAGGAGAGAAACGAACTTTTTACATGGGCAGGTAGTGGTAGGACAAGTTGAAATTATTTTAGACTAAAAGGGGGGAGATTTAGATTAGGTGTCAGAGGGAAATTTTTCACTGAGATGATGGTGATGCCCTGGCACTGCTGCCCAGAGCTGTGGGTGCCCCATCCCTGGAGGTGCCCAAGGCCACGGATGGGCCCTGGGCAGCCTGAGCTGAGGGGGACACCTAGGCTGTTGCTGGGGTTGGGCCTGGATGGGCTTTGAGGTCCCTTCCAACCCCTTCCATTCTAGGATAAGACTGGAGAGGAATTTGCCTTCTATCCATAACACATAGTAGTTCACCCTTTCTCACAAACACTGATTGTTATTCCTTCTAACTCCATCTCTACAGTGGAATCTTCCTTTCGCACAGGGTTTAGGGGACATGATATTGGCTGCGTAGTTTTTGAGCACCAGCCTGTACGGGTCTATTTAACTGACTCACAGTATGGATTGCAACACGATGACAAATGCAACGGAGATCAAAGCAACCAAGGGTAGCCAAGCTGCCATTAGGTAATAATTGACCAGGCTGCCAGACTCCAGCAATGCGGTGTCCTTGAACTTGGTGCCTACAGTGGCTTTTCAGTCTCCTTTTCTGCCTGCCTCAGTTTTGTGTGCCTTTTTGGGGATGCTAGGAATTCGCTCATCCATCGGCATTCTCTCATTTAGGAAAACCTGCATGTTTGTAAAAATTGCCCTATGTGTATTTAGTGACAGCTATAAGAGGAATGTAAGATGTCAGCCCGTGTTCTTTTATCTGCTTTGCTAAATCTTGGAAGCTTAAGACAACTGAAGAACGAAGTATTGTCAGATTTTATTTGCTTACATTGCTGTGGACCAATGAAAGACGAAGCACCACAAATATAAATCACTCCGTATGCATTGCAAGGATTTGAGCCATAATTAGGAATGCAAGGAGAATACTGAAGTATTTGTGGGGATAAACATGGTGTTACTGGTATGTAAGTATATGCTCATGTGCCTATGTAGCTGTATGTGCATATTCATAGCTAAAATGGTAAAATCAAGATTTACCTGTGCCCAAATACATGTACACCTATATCAATAAACACTCCTCAAAGCATAATGGTTCTCAGACCCTACAAACAGCTCATCCCCAAATTTTGCAAGTCAATAGCTTTTAAGCTGTGCTTGAGAGAGCTCTGAGAAAACGCCGACACAAAAAGCAAACAGCAGCTTATATGGCACTCATTGTGAAGTAGATTTAGCTGGAGATAGTTGGTCAATCAAGAAAGGAAGAAAAGAGGGAGGTATCCACACAGTCCCTTTCTCTCATTCACTACCAATATTTTCAAGGAATTCTTCATGTTCCATTCACATCGCAGCGTTCCTAAATAAGATTTTCAGTGAAACCCCTTAAAACCTGTTTGCTTAGCTCCATTCCCCTGGGGAAGGCACCTACAGCTCCCAGAGCTCCCAGCTCGTGTCTGCAAGTCAGCATCCAACAGAGGTTCCTGCAGAACTCCTACCTGGCCCCGGCAGCCGTGGGAGCAGCTCTGCACACAGACCGGCGTGTTCTGGCCTCAGGTCAATGCAATGCCAATGGTTCTGCTCTCAGGCTGTTCTGTACAAGTTTGGCCTGGTTTGAAGCAACCAGCTTGCACCTGTCCTTGTTTTAGTGAGCAGCCAAAGTCATGGAATTTTCCTATTGCTCGGAATGATATTTGCATGCTGTACGCATGCTAGCGGGGCTTAAAGAGTTGCTCGCTTTCCTGGAGTGCTGCTCTCCGTCTCCGAGAATTAAGGGTTTGTGGCAAGATCTGTGAATGCTATGGCAATATGCACCACTGAGATTTTATCTGTTTGAGAATAGATTTAGGTTAATTTCACAGGTGGGGACCAGCACAGCCCTGAAAGTGAATGGAGCTTGTTTAAACCACGATAGGACGAGAGGGAATGGCCTCAAGTTGCGCCAGGGGAGATTCAGGCTGGATATTAGGAAATACTGCTTTTCTGAAAGAGTGGTCAGGCTCTGGAATGGGCTGCCCAGGGAGGTGGTTGAGTCACCGTCCCTGGAGGTGTTCAAGGAACGTTCAGACATTGCGTTGAGGGACATGGTCTAGTGACAACTATTGGTGGTAGGTGGATGGTTGGACTGGATGATCTTGTGGGTCTTTTCCAACCTTGGTGATTCTATGATTCTGTGATTCTATAAATGCTGCATGTGGTAGCAAAGAGTCCTCACCAGCGGATAATTTCCAAGGCAGGGGTAAGAAAAAGAACATTCTGGAGTGCTGGGCAGTCCCTGGTGATTAGATTTTATGGGTGGAAGAGTAAAAACAGTGTTTATCTTATTGTTATTCACTACATTAGCAGGTAACTCACCTGGCTGCTGCCTTCTTACTGCCTAAACTTGCTAGTTAGCATGTAGATTAAACATAAGCATCAGTCTTGTTTTCATCTTACTAAGAATTCTTAGAACAAAAATAGCATTAACTTCCACTGAAATCTAATAAATGAAGTAACAAGGAAGCAAACCACTGGAGCAGAATGCCAGAAGCAGGAACTGAACAATCTTCTGTGCTTTGAGCTGCATCAAGGGAGGATCAGGTGGGGGTGAGAGAAAGGCTGTGCCCCAGAGGGCAGTGGGCATGGCACAGCTCCCAGGGCAGCGGGCACAGCCCCAAGCTGATGGAGCTCAGGGAGTGCGAGGACACCACTCTCAGCCATAGGGTTTGGGGTTTGGGGTGTGCTGTGTGGGAACAGGGGTTGGGCTCAGTGATGCCTGTGGGTCCTTTACAACTTGAGGTACTCTATGACTCCTTGAAACTCAACATTTTAAAAGTGAGTGGCAGGCCTGCACGTCACACACAGCAAACTCATCTTTGCTAGGGCTGATGGTAGCAGCCAACAGGACCTCCAGGAACTCCATGTCAGCTGCTGGCTCAAACAGCAGCTGCCATTTCATTTTTAATCTGGAAACTGCCTTCATTGTGTTCAGGTTTGGGCCCCTCACTGCAAGGAAGTGAGGAAGTGAGGTCCTGGAGCACGTCCAGAGAGGGGCAATGAGGGGTCTGGAGCACAAATCTTATGGGGAGTGGCTGAAGGAACTGGGATGGGTCCATCTGCAGAAGAGGAGGCTCACAGGAGACCTCATTGCTCCCTACAACTCCTGAAAGGAGGTTGTGGTGAGGTGGGGATCAGCCTCTACCCCCACGTAGAGATAGGAGGAGAAGTGACAGCCCCAAGTTGTGCCAAGGGAGGGTCAGGTAGGAGATTAGGAAACATTTCTTCTCAGAAAGAGTGGTGATGCCCAGGGAGGTGGTGGGGTCACCGTCTCTGGAGGTGTTCAAGAATTTTCAAGAAATGTGGAGATGTGGCACTGAGGGAAATGTGTTCATAGGCAGTATTGGTGGTAGGTGGACGGTTGGAATAGATGGTCTTAGAGGTCATTTCCAACCTTAACGATTCTATGATTCTATGATCCCTCCCTTATTATCCATAGAACTCTTATGGGTTCATACCATTCTCCAAACCTTTTGGGGCAATATGAGGGGAAATAAAAGTAGATATCAAAAGCTGGTAAAAATGTGACGCGCTCAAGGTGGGATATGAGTGAGAATTAAAGGAGGGAGAGATCTTTGTATCAGCCCTCCGCACTGGGTGAGGAAAGTCTGGAACTTGTATAAAAAGTGGCAAAGAAAATTGCATCAAGACTGAAATGTTTCCCATTGCTTTCCCTTGGTAACAGGAATGAGGAGACAAACACTACAGGACTCGTCAGCAAGCAATAGGTCCAGGGCCAATGCTGGGACTGGGCTCCAACAGCTGACTCCCAAGTTCTCTGCATGTTCCATCCCATGCCTGTGCTGGAAACATATCTGCAAAAGCCAGAGATATGAGTGCAGCTCAGCGGGGCTTGGCTGATGGCTCCATTATACAACCGGCCGTCACGGTCAGTGGAAATTCACTGTTGCAGACTGCAACATTTCCACCAGACATTTCACTGCAACCTGTGATAAGGGGGATAACCAATTGCTTGCCAAAAGTTTGGGTGCAGTTAATTATTGACAGAGCGCTCAGCCGTCAAACTTCCACAGTCCCGCAGCCCCTATAAATACCAGGCACCTTCCCTTGCCTCTTCCTCAAACAAACGTCATCCTCCTTCAGTCTTTGAGGAATTTCACAGGGGCACACAGTCCACAGCTGAGCCATGAAGATCCTCTACCTGATCTTTGCTGTTCTCCTCTTCCTCTTCCAGGCTGCTCCAGGTGAGATGCAATGCAAATCCAACCACTGAAAGGGGATGCAAGCACAAGTGTGTGCCTAGGAGGAAAAAAGGCTATCAGTGGCCAACTGATAGGCAATATAGGATGCTGGTGCTATGCACTGGATTAACCCAAGAACATCTGTTCTCAGGAAGACTCTATACTCGACAAAATCAACAGCATATGATTTACTGCATATTTATTCTTTATTCCGTATTTATCCTTTACTGATTAAAACTAAAAACTGAGATTTTAATGCCTTCCTCTCCCCACAGGCTCTGCAGATCCGCTTTACCCTGACACCGTACAGTGCAGGAGTCAGGGGAATTTCTGCCGCCTTGGGGCATGCCCCCCCACCTTCACCATCTCTGGGTCATGCCAAGGGGGGCTGTTAAACTGCTGTGCCAAGTAAGTGCCACAGGGCAGAAGAGAGAGCATTTTCTTTCTGCTGTTTGCCTGATGTTCATTTCTGTAGGATGCACACATCTGGGCCAGGGTGGGGAGGGGGAAGGGGGGGAGGTCTTGCAGAGCAGAGCAGCTCTTTGTGAGAAATACTTGTGGAGGGTGAACATACATATGCTGTATAGAATCATAGAATCATAGAAACAGCAGCATTGGCAAAGACGTCCAAGATCATCCAGTCCAACCATCCACCCACCACCAATATTTCCCCACCCAACCATGTCTCTTTGTACAATATCTAAACATTTCTTGAACACCCCCAGGGATGGTGACCCCCACCATCTCCCTGGGCAGCCTGTGCCACTGCAGCACTGCTCTTTTTGATAGATATTTCCTAATATCCAGCCTGACCCTACCCTGGCACAACTTGAGGCCATTCCCTCTTCTTCTGTTGGTAGTTATGCTGGGGAAGAGGCCAACCCATACCTTGCCACTTTGTAGATGTATGTTTAAAGAGATGATTCATTTCAATGGAAGTTATGTATAGAAGTTCAAGAGGGCGAACATTTCCCAGAATTCAGCATTTTCTTCTTGAATTTGAATTTAGATGGGAAAAAAAAATCAAAGGAATTTATTACAAAAATATCTCACAGTATTTTCACCTGTTAGAGGGAAGAATATGTCCTCCATTCCTCTGTACTTTTCCCTTCCAAAAAGATCTAGATTTCAGCTTGAAATAAGGAAAACATCACTACTTCTTCCCACAACTGTGCATCTCTTAGGTGTGAATTTGTGAGCTGTGTGAATTGCATGAAAGCAATTGCATTTGTATTGCACTTTTGACCTTGCATAACAACTTCTAATAATGTCTGCAGCTTCCCTAGTTGCAAGGCTTTTTCTTTCCTTAAGGATTTAAACACATATTCATCAGCTTAGGATAAAACACACTTCTCAGGCATTTACTTCTGAAAATTAGATGAGGTTCTGTGTCTTTTCACTAGGAGAATAGTGAGGACAACAGTCAGATCCTCAATCACTGACACAAAAACAAAAGGAGAACTCAGATCTGTATTTTTGTCAGTTTTCTGTTACTTACACATTTGCCAGGGTCTAAAGGTTCTCAGTAACTGAGGCTGCTCCAAGGAATAGCTTTCATGGTGTTTGCTCAGCACATGGAGGCCCTGTCACTGGTTAGCACAAGCCTTGCTCAGTAGCTGTCAGACACTGGTCTCAGGAAACCCAAGCCACACCAAAACTGGGACACTTTCACTGCCACGATATCGATGATATTAAGGAAGCATCCACTTAGGAATTCAGGAAAATAAACAGTACAGAAGCAATCTACTGTTAAATGATTTTGCAAAGGAATGACTCGATCCCTCTGTCTTCATAAAATATCTTGCACTTTAGGACACAAGTTCTACTGCTAGCAAATAGACTGGTAAGACCAAACAGCAGATTTTCAACACTGAAAGTCTCTAAGAACTTTTAGGCCTGATCTGAGAAGAACTTGGGCTGGGAAATGAACGAGACTGACCCCTTGAGGTTTTTTTCCAAGAATAATTTTATGCAGAAATACCCCTTCTGAGCAGAACGTCCCACGTGTGATATCAGTGGATGATAATCTGATGATTAAATCTCTTCTTATTGAGCTGTTATATTTTCAGCTGGCTTGGTTCACTACAGTAGAAGACAAAACCAATGATGTATTCTGAGGTACTATAGCTTTTCTTTCCAACTGAGAATTCAATCTACTTGGAAAGAAGTAAGAAATTGGACACAAAGTGTTTCATTCAATAAACAAAAATGTGGTGTTTAGTGGCATTTCAGGTGCCTTGGAGTATCTAAACCACATTTATAGGTCTGGCTGATATGACCTACGGGAAAACAATGCTGGAAGCCAAGCAGATACCTACTCCAGAGCCCTTCAAAAGGCACTTGACTTGTGTGTTTAAATCATGAAACCAAATCCCTAGTCTTTGTTTTGAGGTGAGCTGAATCAGTGGTTTGCTACCAGTGGTAACAGAACTAGTTTGCCAGTAAGCATGGATCATGCAGACTGGTTTTGTGCCAACCTAGACACCCAGCACTCATAGGGACCCTTCTTTGTAGGCATCCACATGGAGGTTTTTAAAAACTGCAACTCAAACTCACTATGTATGCTCATTCTTAAAGGTAATTAGCAGCAACTGAGTCTTTCAGAGACTGAGCTTCATTCCACTTCAGCAAAATAACAAGGTTCTTTGTATCCTTACAGGATTCAGGCACAGTAAGGAAAGGCCTTCACTGGGTCAGTGCCCTTGTACCAGCAACATTTCCACTGCCTCGAGGAGGTGATTTTGATGGATTCCTCCTCTGTCTAAACCCTCCTGCAAATGAGCATTCAAAGAAGCTTCCAGAGGGCGCGTCCTGTTAGCACACTGCTGCTGGAGATCCAGGTTTTCCTCGCTGAAGTCACTCCCTTTTTTGCTTTTAATTAATACACAAGCCACTTTGGCACCTTGGCCACCTATTCCAGCCTACCTCACGGGATGTTTGGATGCTCAGTCACTTCAGGTTCATGCAGCTCATGAAGCAATACATATATTATTATTTTATTCACACACCCAAATAAATGTCTTCTTAAACCAATAACTATCATCTCTTATTGTTGCTAAATATCAGGCCTGTATTCAGTAGCATTCATAAAAGAATATTAAATGTTGTGTCTTCTAAGGAGAGGAATACGAAAAAACATCAAACCCAGTAGATATTTTGAGAATGGTTTCCCTGTGTTTTGAATAAGGAGGAGAAACAGATATAGCCAGGAAATCTATATTGCTAAAATGCAAAACTAAGGTGTTTTACGTCATATCCTCCTATAATTACACCCTCAAAATCCACTTATTTTCTTCTATCACAGGTAGTCATGAAAGCAAGAGGTCTGGTTTTGGAGCCAATTTCTTACATCTATCATCTTGAAAGGTTGTTAGGGCAACACAAGGCTGATTTCATCTAGGGGCATTAGAAGTGAACTAGGAATTTCCACATGGCAGTGGAGCCTATATTTAGGTAATTGACACGATCCTCATGTCTCTGAATCTGGATTTATATCCAGCCAAATAAACTGCTCCTTCTCCACAACTGGAGATTTTTATCTGTCATTCTGTCTAGATATCTATCTGTCTGTCTGTCTGTCCTTTTATCTTTCCATCTATCTATCTATGTTTGTTTTTTTGTGAGAAGGTGGAGAGATTTAATCAGTCTAAGAAGAATCTCAATCAGAAGGGAAATGCAGAAATCAGAAAAGTTCGAATTAACGCAGAGGCTATGTGGTATTTTATTTCCTCCCCCTGGTCTTAGTTTCCTCATTGAACTCTCCCATTTTGCTAGTCTGAAGAGCACAACACATCCAACGTTTACCTATTCAGTTCACTGGGTACAGACCCAGAGAAGAAGGAGAATGACCAATCTTCAGATGATTTAGTTTTTCACAGAATAGACGCATCTCTACTTTTAGATAAGATGGCATGAAGAAATTACAGAGTCCTTCTCAGATGCCTTAAAGCCTGCTGATCTGAGGCAGTTTGTCCCCAGAATAGGAGTTTTTTTGTTTAACTCCATTCTTGACATACTTGAGGTGACATAAGCTGTTGCGGTACCTCTTTTGTTACACTTCTTGAAGTGTGGTGACCTGCAGAAGCACTTTTTGCTTATAAAGACTCAACTACATCTACACCAGTGACCAAAAAGTGCAGGGACACTTTTTTGGTGGAGTGGAAGACTGATTACAAAACCTCTTTACTTCCAAATTCAAACGGTTGCATTGGCAGTGCATAGCAGAACTGTCTCTGGTGTGTGCTCACCCCTGAGCCATGACTTTTTCAGGTAATGCCTGGTTGACCCATTCTTAAGCTCCAGTGAAGACCCTGCTAGCATCTATCCATCAGCAAACATGTCTCACTCCCATAACTTGGTCCCATTCTACTACTAAAGGCACAGCTCATCCATTTTCCAGCCCTCAAGTTCCCCAGCATGAAATCTTTGTTATTAAGTCTGGATAAACTCATATTTGCCTCCTGTCCCAGTGAAGCACATCTGTAGTGTTTAAGTCGTGGAGTTCTCTAAGCAGGGTCATCCCTACTTGATGCTGCACCTCACGTTCATCAAAGGCCTTTGTTTCAACCAGAAGCCACCTGATTCACACTGATGGCTTGAATCTCTCATGCACAGATTACTGGTTCCCCTCAAAATGTCCCACATCCCATGTCTATTGAGAACGTCCCTGGTAAGAAATTCTTTCCTTTTCTCTCTTGGAGATCTGCAGAAAAGCAACTGGACCCAATCTGTCTGACAGTGCAGCTCAATGATGATTCAATCCAGATGATTCAAACCAGAGGGAAAAAGAGACCTCTCAACTGATGAGCACTTTTGAAATCTAATACAGGACCTCAGAAAATCTCTTTCTCAACTACCTGAAAGATGGCCCTGTTTTCAAAATAGTGATTGTGAAATGGACTTTCCAATAACTTGCTGCTCAGTGACTTCTTCCCCTCATAGCTCAATTCTATGGTAGGAAGCCAGATTGGAGGCAGTCCTATGGCCAGTCTTGCACAATCAATTCAGAACTCCCTCTGAAACCTAGTTTCACGCATGAGCAGCCTCTATCAAGTGCTCCATCAAGGGTAACGAACATCCTGCACCTTCCACCCACTGTTAATATCATTGTGTCTTCAGATGTCTGAGCCTCTTGCTGGTTTTCCTTCCTCATCCCTTACTTTGGGACAGGAAGATTCAACACCACTGCTTGCTGACACCTATTTCTTTACTCCTAGGTCATAAGAGATTTTGTCTAAACCATTCTTTTCCTTCTCGTCTGGCAGATTAATTACCCATTAGTTGTAATTAAAAGCAGAGGCTGCGTTTCAGGCCTGAATACTTCTGCACTTCTTGCCCTACAACCCAGAATACAGACTAAAAGTGGCAAATTCCCAAGCTGAAAATAAAAACAAGGAGCCTCCCAGACCCCTGAAGGAATGGCAAATCAAAAAGATGAATTTAGTCTTTCTGGCTGTTGAATCTGCCATTCTTCACAAGGGCAGGGCCCATGCGAACTCCCCCATCTGCTCCTTTGTTATCAGGCCAAATGCACACCTGATAATAGACAGCTCCTCATCAGTAACAGCCCTATTGGTTTCTCTGTGTGCTGGGGACTGTTTGCCAGCATTTCCTCTTGGTTCTCAACAAGAAGAGAGAAGTGAGGCACCTTGCCCAGATTCCCTTTTCCCAATCCCAAGCCACCTTTTTGGGGGCTGTTATTGCTTGGACTGTGTTTATCTTTCAGTGGAAAGAGTTGGGGGGGGGAAATGAAGAAGACAGAGCAGTTCCCCCTTTCCTTCCCTCTCGTGACAGTGTTTGGGTCCAAAGAGCATTGAATAGTATGTAACGCCAAGTGCCAATATCAGCAGGGTTTACTCAGCAGCCTCACTCCCCAAAACAAACATCCCTGGGACAGGCAGGAAAAGATTATGTAAGGAGGAGACAAGTGCATTTTCCTTCTCCATTAAGTCCTGCTATTTTTGCAAACTTGATAGCAAGCAGCTTCAGATTCACCCTTGCTGTCTTGCTTTTTGCTGGTCTGGAACTCAGTTTTCTCATTGTGTTCCCCAGGAGTTGAACACTACGATTGTTATGGGCTCCTATCAACTCAGGGTATTCTAGAAGAACTTCAACACAGAAACATGTCTGATCAATGCATAACTGTCAGCCCAGGGGGTGAAAAGGGAAGGAAACACACATGCATACCCTACATACATCTGCTGGGTGCTGTGCCTGTCACATATCACAGGAAGATATGAGGCTCACCTCCTCGGAGCTCACGGGGTCATGGCAATGCATGATTACATAGCTTCCCAACTTGCTGATCATGGACAACAAGCAAGGAAGGGAATTTGTCTGCTTTGCCACCTGCCTCATACTCAATCTCCTCATTTGCTTCCCTCTGCAAAGAATATTTGTGCATGTTTCTAAAATCCTAGTCCTGACATAGCCGTGAAAAAAACACGATGTGTTTTTTTCACAAACTGAAGCACCCACTTCATGCCCAGCACCCAATTTGTTTCAACTGCTTTACCAGACATGGAACACCGTGTCCTCTGTGCAAAGCATAGCTGACTTCCTGCTATTTATTATTTCACAGAAGCAGTAAAAAATTAAGCACCCTAATGACTTGATTTCATTAATGATTCTTGGCTTCCATTGTTTGCAGAAATATATATATATATATACACAAATAAAACATGTACAGTTTTCACATGCCTCAGGAGTGACATTTCTCAGTGATAAGCACAAGTATTGAGGCTATCAATATGATAAATCAAATTGAGTAGCCATCAGAGTTGGGTAGAGGAATTCAGTGCAGGCAGGAGCCTTGAGGCACACAATCTCACTGTACTCAAGATAGAGTTTAGTCGACTGCTGAAAGGGAACTGGGATGCAGTCTCCCATGGTAGAGGGGCACAATGCACAGAGGTGTTCCTTCTAGTTCTTTCTGTCTAATGACTTCGTCTTCCAGGTGTGGTAAAACATCATGGCTGAGATCTCAAATAAAGGATGCAGATAGCAGTTGAGCCTTGAGCTGTGCTAAAGGAATGTCTGGGAGAACAGGGGTACCACCAAGTTGCAGATTTCATGGGCAGGGAGTGGGGATGTCCACAACCCTTTCACTTCTGTCTCCTTCACCTGCAGTCCCACAATGCCAACCCAAGAGAGAACCAAAGCCCTGACCCACTCCTCCATCCAAGGAGGGGCATCTGTTGCATTCCTGTTTCACGCACCCTTGCTATGCTTGCAGTGCCCCACGGCTCGGAAGAGGACAGTCTGTGACAACACCATGTTCAAGAGCCACAGGGCATCAGCAAATCTGCATGGTTTACAGTATTGTGGATCACAGGAACCCACCTCCCTCCTGCTCCAATCCTGTGTCCTCTCTGGGTGCAGCCCATCAGCTGGCACAGGACATGTGAGCACGGAGTGTCATTTGGTCCTTGTACAGGTCAGGCATCTTCAATTGTATTGGGTTGCAACATCTTCATACATCACCAGTCTCTACAGTCATAGGGCAATGAACTCACACCACAACTCCTCCTCTGAAGTGTCTGCACTGCCCAGACCCAGAGCCTTTATAAGTGCAGGGACCAGACATCTTCTGCCTCATACACCAGCTTCTGAACACCTTCAGGTATCTTCACAGCTGCAAAAGCTGTACCACAGCAGAGGACAATCATGAGAATCCTTTTCTTCCTCGTTGCCATTCTCTTCTTCCTCTTCCAGGCTGCTCCAGGTAAGATGGAAAACAGGTGAGAGGGAGGCTAAAAGGGTACACGTGCAGAGAAGCCCTAGCCTCTATGCTCTTGGACTCTTGTCATGCTTAAACTCTCTTTCTTTATTTATAGCCATAGTCTTTAACCTATTGAGTCAAGATCCTTGACTTGCTCATGGTCTTGTTCTAGCCCTGAGCATCTCGTGTCCAGTTATGTGATAGAAAGGATGGAAAGAAGATGCTCCTCCTGTGTATTCAGGCAGCTCTGTAGGGTGATGCTTAAGACACCGTCTTGCAATATGAGAGCCTTCTCACATTCACACCTGCATCTCCCAAGTGTGTATTCTAGATCAGCAGACCTGTATTTTTCAAAAAAAGTATTTGTGGCCATGGGGCTTTGCCTGGACACTCTATTGTCTCTGTGCATTAAATGGGTCTGAAATGCTTAATTCTAGGCTGTTCTAAGCGCTTCAGAGAAGTTAAACATTCTCCAGTGCTGCTTTGATTTGCAGTACATTTACATTTGAACTTCCTTTCCTAGGCCAGCAAGTGCCTGTCTACTCAGTGAAGGGATGTAGAACCACTTAGCCCAAGAGCAGGCACTTGTAGGAGATCCATTTAAATAATATACAAAGAACGTGATTTGAATTTCAGGCTGGACATCTCAGTGGGAACTAGTAATGTTTAACCTATAAGCACTCTGACCCAAACCAGGGGCTAGTATTTCACAGGGGATGAGCCCGGGCAATTGCCCTGGCGATGACGGAGGTGCAGTTTGACATGACCTGAGCATTTGATTCTTCAGTTCTGAACATATCAGTCATGGTTAAAGCAGCATAGCGTCTACCTAAAACCATATACAGCACCAGTGACAACAGTCACTGACTTTATTTCATGGGATGTATAGATCTGTATAAAAAGCTCTAGTGGGGCACGTGTTATTCCCTGGTTTGGCTGTGATTAAAATTCACCTTTTGTGATTTTTATGCCATCTGCATTAGCGTTACTTTATTTTACTTGGTAACACAGTGTACACAGCTTTCCTGTGAGCATGCAGGAAACTATTCAAATCAGAAGATGATGAACCGTAAATATAATTTACATCTCCTGAAACTTGGACTGAAAGCCTGAGAAAGTCCAGTTAAGACATTTTAATTTGGATAACATCACCTTTTCTGGGTAGAGTGAGATTAATTTTAAAGATACCCCAATCACAAACCTGTATGCCAAGCACAGTGTCAGGGTATCACACATAGCATGCCTTGTAATCTTCTGCTGCATCTCTTCTCATCCTCTGCCTTGACAAATGAACGTGAATTTCCCCTTGGTTTCTTGCAGCTTACAGCCAAGAAGCTGCTGACACCGTAGCATGCCGGCAAAACCGTGGCTCCTGCTCCTTTGTTGCATGCTCTGCTCCTTTGGTTGACATTGGGACCTGCCGTGGTGGGAAGCTGAAATGCTGCAAATGGTAAGGGAGCTCCTCCTGAGAAACCCAGGGGTATCAGCATAGCATAACTAGAAGCAAGTCAGAACTCATACCTAGAATGCAGCTCTCCATCTGGGTTGTTCTGTTGCGTGCAGAGTGCCAAATATCAGAACAAAGTGCCATAGATCTTTCACTCTGTGGAAGTAAAATGTGTTTTCATCAGCCCCATGAGAAAGCCTCTGTATCTATAGGAGATATATCATGTGGAGCAATGCTGTGGTTCAGTTCTGCAGCTGATAACATTTCACATCAAAGGAGCTGTAGCATACCTATCCTTTTTAGGGCACTGTAAATCTGTTGTTTTGTTTTGCTTCATTATTTTTTTTAAATTATTTGCACTCATATTTAACTGAATTGAGTTTCTGTGAAACATTATGCTGAAGGATACAGAAAAAAAATAATGAGAAGCCTTGCTGGAGACCTGACCCAGGGAGCAGGGAGCAGTGGAGGCTCCTCCTGGGGCATCTCCCACAGCCCCTGGCCGTGGTGCTGGGCACCCTGCTCCATGCAGCCCTGCTGGGGCAAAGGGGACCAGGGGGACTCGGAAGTGCATCCAATCTCAATCATCTTGTGATTCAGAGAACACAGATCAGAGGTCCAGATCGCAAGGATCTCCAGTAGATTTCAACCTCATGTGTTACCAGGTGTCTACACCAGCCTGAAATGGGAAGGTATCATTTACTTGTCTGGATAGGGAAAGGCTGAATAGGTCATCACCTGATTTCTCTTTGCAGGACACCCAGTTCCTAAAGCTGACACCTCACTGACCACGCACGTAAGAGCTCTAGGAATCTGAGACTTCTGCCCTTTGACATCAATGGATCTTTGAACTTTGGTGCAAACCTGAGGAGCCTTTCCCAATGGGGCGAAGACTCCTGGGAGCACGAGAAGATCTGAGGAGGAGTTTCGTCCCTTTGATAGAGATTTGCAGCTCCAGCTCTAATAAAAACAAGTCACTGTGAAACCACATTGCTGACATTTGCTGGTGTATGTCAGGGTGGTTTTGTTTTTACTATTGTCAACAAAAATCAACTTGTAAATGAAGCTTATTTAACTAAATCAAGTTCATTTACGTGCACGTGTCATTGAGTCCTGTTAAGTAATCCTTACAGTGAGTTGCAGCAATCTGTGTGGCAACAAGTACGTTAGTAAACCAAAAATCACCAACAGTCCAGAGCACAAGGCTGGGGTTTGGAATCAGGCTCTGTTCTCCTGTCCTCTGCCAACCTAACCCAAAGTGCTGGAATGTCAACACAGAGAAACCCAGTGTGGCAGAAGGATAAGTTCTTTAGGTCTGGAAACCTGTTTGGGTCTCTAAACCACCTCATTAAATCCACGTGATTCTGGTCCTGCTGCCTGTATTTTGTCTAGATCAGCAGGGAGTGTTACTTCCCTGAATGCTAAATAGTAAACTATTTGTCACAGCACCATGCTGTCTGGATGTGTGTCCATCAGCTGGAAGTCTCCGCTGTAAAGAGGTACAGAAGTGTCCCCTGCTTTGTTCCAAGGGTTGCCAAGAAACTTGCTAAAGTTTCAAAAAAAAAAAACAGCAGAAAAATGAGTGAAAGCCCCCAAACACACTCATATGGGATGGGATGGGATGGCATGGCATGGCATGGCATGGCATGGGATGGCATGGCATGGCATGGCATGGCATGGCATGGCATGGCATGGCATGGCATGGCATGGCATGGCATGGCATGGCATGGCATAGTGTGCCATGTGCTTAGCACACCAGAGAGCTAATGCAAACAACAAAAGGATCTGAGATGGGTGATGGATAAATGTACCCACACTTTCCACCCATGAGCTGCTCTGATTTGCTTTTGGAGTGCCATGGGCCATGCCCTTTGTGCCAGCCTTGTACTAACCCAATCACAGGGGTTTGTACAAGCTGTTGTTGACTGTTGCTAGTTAATGTAATAAGGAAGAGGATCAGGCCATATTCCTGTCTGTACGTGAGTTTGGATTTTTTACCATGTCACACTAGCCCCAGGTGATATGAAAGCCAGGACTTCCAGCAGAGACAAAAGCCAAGACAATTCCTTGCATGTATCAGGATCAGACACACGTTTTCTGGAGAACACTTATTAAAATTTGTAGAGATATGTCGTCTACAAAATACAAAAACCTCAGCTGTGCATTCATCTTGTCCTGGAGATTCTGTCTTTCAGTGTTAATTCCATTATTGTTAATTCTAAGCAGAAAAGAAAAACACTAAGCAGAAAAGAAAAGCACAAGCATCTGATCTGAAGGCCAAGGCAGGAATCTGCTCTGCATCTTCTCATAGGGATGCAGTGTAATTTTGCTAGAAACTATTTTATTTTAGGAAAGAAGAGGAACACTAATATTCACTGGGTGGTTCAGTGACCACTGTCAGAGTCTCTTCAGGTCATTTTGTTTGTTTGCAGAGGTGCTTCTTTTCTTTTCTATCCTCTTCTCTTCAGCCCTTGGTGCGTGCATGTGTGCATGTTAAATCCATATTTTCAGTCCCAAATTCCAGATTTTATAGCAGGATGATGTCTCTTACATCTCCAGAAGCGCTGCTTAGTCAGTCTGAGTTCCTGACAAACACTAGTCATACTGCAAGACAGAATCACAGAATCACCAAGGTTGGAAAAGTCCTCCAAGATCATCCAGTCCAACTGTCCACCTACCAACGTCACCCCACTAAACCAAATCCCTTAGCAAAACATAAAATGTTTCTTGAACACCTCCAGGAATGGTGACTCCATCACCTCCTTTCCAGCACCCAACCACACTTTTGGAAAGAAAGAAGAGGAAAGAAACTTTCAGACTGTGTTCTTCTGTGTAAACCCCACATGGTTTAGTGGGGTTATTGGTGGTAGGTGGATGGCTGGACTGGATGATCTTGTAGGTCTTTTCCAACCTTGCTGATTGTATGATTCTATGATTCTATAACCATGAAAAAAAAATTAAATACTTAATCATGAAAAGCCTGGAAGCTTCTGTACCTGAAGCTTCCTCTGCAACTTTAAGTCTCTGATATTAAGCTACAGAATCTCTCTGTATAAGTCTGCTGCTTAATCTGTTTTGTTTTGTTTTGTTTTAGTACTTTTGCTATTACTGTTGAACACAGTTTAAATGAGAACTTCCAAAAACAAGATGAGCTGCAAACATCTTACAGCAAAATGAAACAGAATATTAAATATCAGAAACATTAAGTATCAGAAACAGAGTAAGCAGGGTACACATTTTCATGGAGGTTTCTTTGCTGGATTTTTTTCCCTGTAATTTTGTACTGTAATAATGATAAAGGTGAATCTTTGAAAATCCTGGTAAGGAATTGGAAAAAAAAATTTTTTTTAAGGTTTTTTTGTATGTGTCTAATAGGAGGATAACTACAGACAACGTGACTTTCAGTCTTTTTCTTCCGAGCAGGTGAGTTCTGGCAGGCTTTGCAACATAAAACATAGAGGTTTCATAAGAACCTGGCCCACACGTCCCAGGTCTCCAGACAAAGTGCACATCGTATTGAGAAATGTGTCCTCAAGCATTTGAACCAGCCAATGGGAACTGAAGAGAAAATAATTTCATAGAACCATAGAATCATTCAGGTTGGAAAAGACCTCCAAGATCACCCAGTCCAACCCCAGCCCACCCCACCATGCCCACTGACCACGTCCCTCAGTGCCACATCCCCACGGTTCTGGAACACCCCAAGGGACGGTGACCCCACCACTCCCTGGGCAGCCTGTGCCAGTGCATCAGTACTCTGTCAGACAAGACTTTTTTCCAAATATCCAACTCAAATTCAAGCTCATTACTTAACTCTACCAAGGAGTTTTGACTGTGATTTTTCCCATAAGGCACTCGAGCTGCACGGAGTGAGGGAATGAGTGGGGAAATCTGTAGGAAACCCTCTGAGCACAGGTGCTAAGCTGAATAATGAACCCATTCCCCAAGAAGCAGCTCATCTTTGTACAGCTGTAGCTCACCACAGTCCGGCAGCACGGGACCCCTCGCTGGCAGCGCCCAAAGGCTCTGGTGTGCAGTTGGAAGCAGAGATCCTTGGAGCAGGTCCCTCCTGCCTGCTCACATTGTACCTCGTTGTTAGGAACACGCATGAAACCTGTGCAAAGAAGGCGACTCCTGATTTTCCTTCCCAAAGAAGACTAAGCACGAGCAAGGGCTGTAGTATGACAGCAGTATTCCAGTATTCTGCTCTGGCCACATCTGCACCATTATATTCTCTTAATTTCCAGTGCAAGAAGGCCAGCAGTCACATCCTGTGTGCTCAACTACTACAGCAGTAGCGCAAGATGGAAGCCCTTTCCATTTCTATTTTGCTGTGTTTGTACTCACAAAATGCCCTTGGTGTTTCCTTTGACTTTATGGAGCTCTTACCTAAAGAGCTTTGGAGCACGACGAGGAGAACAGCCAAGAAAAGGTAAAGGATCTTCATGTCTGAATTCGGGGTCACAAAACACAGCAGCCACTAGGGGGAAAAAAACACCAAAATAATCATGCATTTATCCAGCATGGAACATTGACCCAAATATTACGTATGACTTATAACTGGCAATTTGCAAATAAAAGCGATCATTTGTGCAACAGAGTACATCTTCCAGAAACTGCCCATTGAAATATCACTTCTTAAGGGAAGATATATTTAAAATCATATTTCATATGATCAAGAAAATGTATTTTATGTCTATAAAGTTCAAAAGAATAACAAATAAAGTGATTTTCTCTCCGTTACATGCAAAAACAGCCAATACCAGCTGCACTGAAGACTCCTACATCTGAATCCCATGGAATTCAGATATTTTATTTATATTCTTAAATTATAACAAAATAAAAATAAAATAAAAATTAATTCATATACTTCAAGTTTATGTTCCAGTTCTTATAATTTAAGCAAATTTTTCCTATATCTCTGTTATAATGTATAGGCAATGCTTCCATAAGCACAAAATCATCAGTACTTCCATTTCAAAATTTTTTTTTTCTTTTTTTTCTTTTTTTTTTTTCTTGTGAGCAACTGTAGAGGATGTGGTTGGGATGGAGGTAACTTGCCTTGTGGCAGCTTGTATGATGTGGTGCGCTATGTTTGTGGCATGCTGATGAAAGATTAAAATGCCCATCCTATTTAACTATTACCTCTTTTCCTTCAGGTATATGTAGATGATGACATAAATCAGGATAAGGAACACTCAGAACCTTGAATTATTCAAGTAACGTTAATTTTTGTTGCTTATAAAGTGGTAGTAAGTTCTTGACAATCTCTCTACAGAGAAAGCTAAAGGATCATTTTTCCCTTCTCTCCAAAGCACATCTATGACAAATGCCAGCCAAAAGCCTCAAAGCATCTCCCCACCATCACTTCTTTGTGCAGAGTCCAATTACATTTTACAGAAAAAATGATTATAATTCTCCAGAGTCACCACTACTGACTACAGTGATCAGTCAAACTCATTCATCAAGTATCAAGCAGTATACATTTTCTTGTAAGATTTTAATTAAGCTGCAGAAGTAGACAACTTGCAATGATGGATTTTAATTTAAATAAGAACTGCGACTTACCACGGATGACGGGGAGTCCTCAGCAAACTTCACACTGTGAGGTTCTTTCACCTTCTCTTTGCCATCCTCTTTTCCTGGTGTCCTCTGTGCAAATGACAGGAAGGGAGGAGAGACCTTTGGAAGTATTACCCAACACTTGTCCTCCTGGCATGTCCACAGTTTGCAGGAACAGCAAGAAATCCACCTGGGAAAACGTCCTGCTGTCAATGCTGGCCTTGGCCTGTCCCATGGAAACCTGCCCAGACCTGGCTTGGCCAATCCCCACCTGGAAATCACATCTCCTGTGCGGTATTTTCAATGCAATTTTCTGCAATGGCATTGCACGCTCACAGTGGCTGGGGTCTTCCACACACAGAGATCCCCAAATCACCGTGCAGGGAGGATGGAAGGCATCTGAGCAGCCTTTCCCTTCAGTCCATTCAAGCAACTACAAAGTTGAAATCAGGTTGTGAAGAAAACATTCCCAATATTGACATTTCTTAAAATCAACAAAGTTGGTGGCCCTGCCTGTGGCAGGGGGCTTGGAACTTAATGATCCTTGGGGTCCATTTAAACCTAAGCCATTCTACAATTCTATGATGTTCTTTGTTCTATGTGTTCTTTCTTCCACATAAAGCAGACATAATTATGCAGTCCCTGGGCACTTCTGCCCCAACCCAACATCACCAGTGCAATAAATATCCCTGAAAGGTCCCAAAGAAACAAGGACCAGGTAACAGTGTCCTTTTTTTCTAGTGGTGCAGATGACACAACTGAGCAAAAGGGTACTGGACAGGCTTGAGAGGTGGGCCCATGCCAACCTCAGGAAGTTCAGCAAGGCCAAGCACAAAGTCCTGCACCTCGGTTGGGCAAACCCAAGCACAGATACAGGTTGGGCAAAGAATGGCTTGAGATCAGCTCTGAGGAGAAGGATTTGGGGATGACGACTGATGATAAAATCAACATGAGCCGGCAATGTGTTTTCCAGCCCAGAAGGCCAAACAGTATCCTGGGTTGTGTCAAGAGAAGTGTGACCAGCAGGGCAAGGGAAGTGATTCTGCCCCATTACTCTGTTCTTGTGAGACCCCACCTGGAGCACTGCATCCAGTTCTGGGGCCCACAACACAAGAAGGAACATGGAGCTGTTGGAGAAGGTCCAGAAGAAGGCCACGAAGATGATAGAGGGCTGGAGCACCTCCCCTATGAGGACAGGCTGAGAGAGCTGGGGCTCTTTAGCCTGGAGGAGAGAAGGATCCCGGGGAACCTTATACTGGCCTTCCAGCACCTGAAGGGGGCCTGCAGAAAAGATGGGGAGAGAATTTTTATAAGGGCATGTAGCCAAAGTATGAGGGGAAATGGTTTTAAACTGGAAGAGGGTAGATTCAGACTTGATATTAGAAAGAAATTCTTTACAGTGAGGGTGGTGAGGCACTGGAACAGGTTGCCCAGTGAGGCTGTGGATGCCCCCTCCCTGCAAGCATTCCAGGCCAGGCTGCATGGGGCAGTGAGCAACCTGGTCTAGAGGGAGGTGTCCCTGCCTATAACAGGGGAGTTGGAAATGGATGACATTAAGGGTCCCTTCCATCTCAAACCATTTTTCTCTTGACATGGAGAAAAGACAACAAGAAGGCTGGCTGTAAAGGACAAAACCTTATGGAGGCAAAAGATGGCCAAGCTCCTATCCAAAGCCCACTAGTTAAGCTTCACGATGAGGGCAGAACTAGGACCTCAGCAGCAGGCAGTGCCTGTTTCCAGGTATTTCACATAGCCCTGTGGCCTAACGTCTCTCACAGAAAGCAGAATGCTCTAAGATGGATTGCACCAAGACCCGAGGATTTGTGGTCAAAGCTGTCCCAAAGTGCAGCCTCATTGGAAGACACCGAAATGCAGAAGAAACTGGGGGGCAAAAGACTTCTTTCATTGGCCCATGACTGCTTTGTCAGTGCCCAAACTTCACATAAAGAGGTGTGTTTGGGGCTCGGGATTCTGCAGGAGAAGAGAGACAGAAGGCAGCAGCGATCCTCCACCTCCTCTGCAGGTAATTCCTCCTGTGCCCGCTTCCAGACAAGCACCCTCCTCTCTTTCTCTTTATCCACTTCTTTTCCTTTCATTCCTCTTCAGTCCATGGGCATTGGAGACACAGAGGTCTTTCCAGTTGGGAACTGGCCTGCTTCCTACAGAGGCAGGCATCTGGTCAGCACTTGATGCTCCAGTCTGCCTTTCATGCTCCTTAGCTTGCCCAAATTCCAGTTATGCTTTGGTTGTTTTTCTGCTTTCACTGATGTTGAAGATATAGCAGTCTCCTTCTCCAGCTTTGAGAACGACAACACTTGTCTTGGTCTCTGAAAACTATGGCAGGCTGAAGGTGAATGGTTCATGGGTCAGTGTTGGTTTCGGAGTAACACATCGTGTACTGTACAGATGTGGAATAAAAATTCGCAATGCAAGAAGGCCAGTACTCAAAAAATCAATCAAAGTTAGGATTCTAGAGCAAATGGGGTTGAAAGAGACTGTAGGAACTTCCAGTCTCAAACGTCTTTGAGGCTCATAGAGGAGATGGGTAGGCCTGGTTGCCTGGAGATTCATTCAAGTTCACTGTATTGTATAAGATTCTGGTGTGGGTCGTTTGGGGCATGTTAGAAGCAGTTCCTCATCTCTCAGTCAGGAGATAACCGTTCTGTGTCTTTTGGTCTTGTTGTGTCTGTGCATTGCAGATCAGGACTTCACATCCCAGCCGTGGCCATGAGGATCCTTTACCTGCTCTTGGCTGTCCTCTTCGTGGTGCTCCAGGGTGTTACAGGTAAGATGTGACTTGGACAGGCTGGAGAAATGGGCTGTCAGGAACCTCGTGCAGTTCAAGAAGGGGAAGAGAAGAGCCCTGTACCTGGGGAAGCACAACCCCAGCACCAAGACACGCTGCGGGCAGCCAGCTTTAGAGAATGAGCATCCACTTTTCCTCACTTGCATATAAATGACATCTTTTTTTTTTCACTGTGCAGGTCAGCCCTACATTCCTAAGCCTTTTGATACATGTAGGCTTCAAAATGGAATCTGCGTTCCAGGGATCTGTCGGAGGCCATATTACTGGATTGCAACATGTAATAATGGAAGAGGCTCTTGCTGTGCAAGGTATGTGGAAGTGCAAGGCATCCCTGTGGCTAAGAGACACAGCTGCCAACGTTTTGTCACTTCACCAATGACAGCCCTGATGGCACAGAGGGTCCTCAGGGGTTGTTCACTTCCCATGGCAGCTCCTGCTGTGGTGCCATGAACTACAGCTGATAGACCCCCCAAATGTGTGACACCACAGAAAACCTGCTGGTGCACAAGCTAAGGCTGTCTCCTTTTCATCATGCAGGGGCTGGAGGTACTGATGCCTCCCTGTCTTCTCCTGGGATCTCCTTCCTGCATCTACCAAATGGCCTCTCTGGTACTCCAACTCCATCATACCTGCTGGCCCCAGATTCTCCTGCAAAAAAAAAAAAACAAAAAGGCTTTCAAAAACTTCCTTTGCTCTGAAGCTGATACCAGCACCTGTGAAATCATACATTTGAATCAGGCATCAGCATGGAAACTATTTCTTTCCTCACTTCAATAAAATGACTATCAATAGCATTTGTATGGATGAACACTGGATGTCTTTGTTGGGGAAGATGGGCATTTTTCCTTGGACTACTTGCACCACAGGCAGTAACACACAGGTGGGGAGGTGGCTTGGAGTGCACAGCATTCTGCAGAAAAACAGGCTGAGACCTTATGGCTCTCTACAACTGCCAGATGGGAGGTTGCAGTGAACTGGGTGTTGGTCTCTTTTCTCAATTGACAAGACATAGGACTCAAGGAAATGGTGTCAAGTTAGAGAAGAGAAGGCTCCATGGGGACCTTATAGTGGCCTTCCAGGATCTGGGAAGTCCTTTGAACACTTACAGAATCATAGAATGGTTTGGGTTGGAAGGGATTCATAAGATGACCTAGTTCCAACCCCCTGCCATAGGCAGGGACACCTCCCTCTAGACCAGGTTGCTCACAGCCCCATGCAGCCTGGCCTTGAATGCTTGCAGGGAGGGGCTATCCACAACCTCACTGGGCAACCTGTTCCAGTGTCTCACCACCCTCACTGTAAGGAATTTCTTCCTGTTATCTGGTCTAAATCTACCCTCTTCCAGTTTAAAACCATTTCCCCTATGTCCTGTCACTACATGCCCTTATAAAAAGTCCCTCCTCAGTTTTCCTGTAGGCCCCTTCAGGTACTGGAAGGCTGCTATAAGCTTCCCCAGAGCCTTCTCTTCTGGAAGGCTGCTATAAGCTTCCCCAGAACCTTCTCTTCTTCTTCTTTACAGGCTCTTCCCAGAGCCTGTAGTTCCCTGGATCTTCTTTTTTTCCTTTCTAGAAGATAGGGGTTATGTTTCTCCTTTTCCAATCAATGGGAATCAGACTGCCATGACCTTTCAAATATGATGGATAGTGGATGATGTTACTTATAACCTGAATGAATGTTCTATGATTCTATGATCTCACCACTCACGTCCTGCCACACTCCCAGGAAACAGGGAGGTCATTTTTCCCCTGCCCCTCAGTGGCTCCTTTCTTGTGACACTCATGCGATGACCATGGTATCTTTGTCAGGAGTGAAACCCAGTTTCTCTCCGTGATGGGTGACACTGTCAAACAAGCACACATTCTGCTAGTTTCTAGGCTAATTTTTGAGGATATTTTCATACTATGGTATTTTTGTAACAAGATGTCGGAAAGATTCTATACTTTCTGTCTCTTTTTCCCCATCATATTTGCCTAGCAGTGTAGAAAATGCTGAAGGTAACTCCAGCTCCTTCCTTCAGCAGCCCTGGAGGCATTCAAGACATTTTGCTCCTGAGGGGACCTCATGCAAATGAAAACCAGCAGCATTTCAAATGACTTCAGAGCCCTGATAATGACTCAAACTAGAAAAAAAGCCACAAGGAGGGAAAAAGGAGACCAGCAAACACCTTCTCACAGCACAGTCCTTACTGTTGCACAGTAACACCGAAGGGCTGGACTTTGTTCTTCTAGCCCAATATGTTTTCCTCTGAAGTCAAAGATAAGAAAGGTGATCTGTCCATGGAGATTTTAAACTCATGTTATGACTTCTCAAGAAAACTACATGACAGTCATCAGCTTGGTTAGAGAGCTTGTGTGTACTGTTCAAAGTATACGACCATGTATATAGTCATTACTGATTGAGATGGTCAGCAGCTGGCTCAAGGCTTTATCTGTTAGCTAAACTGCAGTACATTCCTTACTGATGAACTTACGAATATGGAACATGATAGAAGCACTGGCTATCCTCCATTTGGTGGATCTACGTGGACAGTACAACAGCTGCTAACAGCTTTTGTAACTATTCTAGAGCAATCTGAACTTCTATACTGTACAATCCATGGTAGCATCAAAATAACTCATCAGTTATGCCTTATGGTTAGAATTTAGTCCAATACACATGAAAGGGGTTAGGGGATGACATGATCACACAACTGAGAAGCAATCTATAGTTTTCTGGGCCACCAACCATCACTGTTGTTCACTGCAGTGAACAAACTGTTCTCTGGAGATGAGGGGTGAAACAGCAGAGAGGTATTCCATGTAGTAGCATTTTAAACAGGAGTTACACTGCAGAGGACCTGTTTAATACTTGTCACATTTTATTTTTATTGTTATTATTTTTCCACCAGAAAACTATTAGAAGTAATCTCCTTCTCCCTCCTCTAGGCAGAGGTATTTCAGTTGTAACGATGGGAATGACCACATGGAATCTGTAATTATCAGTGTCAAGACTGCACAGCATTAAAGCCAAGACCGTGGCATTAGTAGGATGTAGGACCTTGGACATGGTAAAAATCAACAGTGCATCTGCCTTTCCTTGAGGAATCAGGTTGAGTAACAGTAACAGTTAGTAGGCAAGCGAACCACAAACTCTTGGCAAATTGTGAAGTAACTGCATCTTATGTCACTTTGCTTCCCTCCATTTTTCTAAATTGTGTTCAGAAGTTCATGGACTCACCAGAAATTTATCTATCACTTCTTTTATGCTGAAAAAAAAAAGTTCATTTTCAAAAATGTGTAGAAAATAAAAAGATATCTCGTTCATATTGAGATCTGAATTTCAGGGAAAACTTCTGTAGGTGTATTTCCATATGGGTGCGTGTGTCCATGCTTACATGCACATATGCATATCTACGTATGCTTAAGAAATTGATATCAAAGTATTTAGATTACTACACAGTAATTAAATTGAGGACCCAATACGCAATGAAAAATCTCCTTTAAGTTCTGAGAATAAACGATGGGTGAGCCACAATGCCATTTGCAGAGGATTTTTGTCAATCAGATTCACTTCTCATTGAAAATAAAAAATGTATCATATCCTATTGTGGTGCAATAACAGGTGTCATACTGAAATGATGCATGAACAGTGTTTTATTGGACCATGAAGTAAAATAGGATATGGAAAAACACTTAGTGTTGCTGTCTTTGGACAGTTACTGGGTAAGCCAAGGTCAGCAAGGGACTTGGTGCAAGGGAAGATTGGTAGAATGGAATGGACTCACAGATCTCAGGGGTTGTGCATATGTTCCTCAGATGGTCTCTGTATGGATTTGCAGATTGAGTTTGGATTGGATTTTGCTTCCCAATAGAGTCATAAGACAAAGTGAGTTTGAATGGTTGTTTGAAAGTGCAGCTGTGCCCTCAAAATAGAGCCAGTTTCAAAGATAGAGTGGATGGCTTATGGATTTTGAGTTTGAATATCTACAGGTAACAAGATCCTATAAATTCACTGGGAACCATTCAAGCATTTGACAACAATGATAGCGAGAGATTTTTACCTTATACCTAATTGGAATCTCCTCAGTTATACTTTGTGCCTGTTCCCTCTCATCCTTCCTCTGTGAACCTCAGACAAGAGTGTGCCTCCATCTTCTCTATCATGACCATATCATTAGATATTTGCGAGCAGCAATTAAAATCCCTTTCAAGTGTCTTTTCTCCAAGCTGAACAACGATGAGTCCTCTCCTTGTATTGCTGATCCAAACAAGCCCTTGATGGTGGTGTAGCCCACACATTGGTACATGCCCCATTAGGCACTGGAGCAACGTCATAGAACCTTTGGAGTACCTGAAAGCAAAACTCCTGGTTTCCTCCTAAGGAATCCAGTTTGCATGCATGAAAATCTCTCTGCAAACTGAACCAGCATGAAGTCGCAGAAGACAATCCAGGTGCTACTTCAAAACTAACGCAACTGAAACTTTCATTGTGGCTACTTGTCCAGAAATGTTGGTGTTCACTGTGGACAAAAAGGCAAGGCAGGTGTTAGGAGCTGGGGGGAAAAAAAGCTGAAAACAAAAGAATAATCACAACCGGGCACTGTGCAAATTCAAGCTGCCTTTTGGTTATTGCGTGCAATCCTAGTTTGTCTATTCCCAAAACTATGCACAGAACTGAAAAAAAAAAAAAACCAGAGAAATGTACAAAAAGGATGATCCACTGAAGTAGCTGGATCCCTTTGAATACTGATGGGACAGATGTGGTGGATAGAATCCCTACTCTCAATGCAAAAAATCCAGCAGCCAAAGGGGAGGATGGGAAAAGTGCATCATATTAGTAGCGATGAAGAGAGGTGAGAAAGGAGTGTGTACGTGCTATGTGCCATGACACAAGAAGTAGCAGAGCTCTTTGAGATGGTCATTTGTCAGACCTAGAGCAGACAAGCAAAAAATGCATGTTCACCTAGGGCATAACATGGCTGTGGAATTACTGACTGAAGGTCCTGTGGATGCCCAAAGTGTGAGATCAACCAGAGCCATGGAGAACTGCCCCATCAGGAGCTCTGCAACCTGAGGGTACAGCGGCAGCCTCTGGCTCTGCATTTTCCTAAAATGGTTCATTTTCCATTAGTTGAAAGGCTGTATGGGGACATGACCAGCATGAATTCACCCTGTTTCTGTACATTTGGTATTAAAGCATCTTTACTGGACCCTAAGCCGATGGACTGGGCACTAAGCTAGTGGGTTGATGGTTGGACTAGATGATTTTAGTGGCCTTTTCCAACCTTAATGATTCTATGAATCTAATGGTCTTTTGTTTTAGTTTGCTGTGTCTACTCTGTGTTCTTATATTCTGTATTTACTGAACAGAAAATAAACAAACTGGGAGAGCAGAGAGGCACACAGTGCAATTTGTATATTGCAACGGATTATATTGCTCCTACCCAGGAACAGTTCAACATATGTCCCAATGTGTTCGACCCATACCACAGTGGCTTAACGTACCTTACATAAACTGGTGTGTCACAAGAGGTATTGCATGAAGAACCCGGGATTTTCCAGAAGAAAATCTTTGTAGGTTCAGAACCCAACACTGCTTTTTGACTGGGAAGTGAGAAGCAACTTGATTCTGGTTGGATTAGAAGTCACCAAAAAGATGGGTCACTTTTTGATTGGCTTGATGTGCACTTACTGAAAAGGGAAAGCAAGTGACACTACCCACAGCAAATATGTTATAAAAGAGGGTCTCAGTCCCACAGCCAAAATCCCCTGGAAGGAAGGGAGCAAGAGGTGTTCTTGTTTGGCTTCTGGGCTCATCTAAGATCTGGTAACTTCTCAGTTCTTCTCAGTCTTTCTTTTAATGTCTTCTATGCTTTTGTAATATATATATATACCTGTGTGTGTGCGTGTCTTCAGCATTATTCATCTAAACTTGTAGTTTACAAAAAAAAAAAGTTATAAGTTTATCTGCAATTACAAAGGCTGAGTAAGCAGTTCAAATATGTGCTACTATTTTGCAGGCTTCGGTAAAGTAGGTTTTGATAAAGATACCCCACTTGTTCATTCCAAGGAGAAAAATGAGGCGAGGTCAGGCTGAAAAGCTGCTGGTCTCTTAGACAGAAACCAAAATATATTTGGTATCAATGTTAAGAACTTTATTTCATTTTCAGAATTAAGTTCACTTTGCTTACTTATTTCTCCTGACGTTTTCAAATACAGAGAATTTTGCTCCAGCTTCTGATGCCAATTTCTAACCTGCTTTGGGCTACTCCTTGCCATTCCATTTGCAGAAATACAACTTTTCATCACAACCTCATTTCCCTTGCAGTGCTTAAGAGAAAATAATTTGTGGTGGATCAGAAGAATCACCAGCACCACAATGAATGATATTAACTACCTCCCTTCTGTCCATAAGCCTAAATTGGGCATCTTAACCCACTTTGCTTATGCTATTCATGTTGGTCATTGACTCTTTCAGTGACTTCATTACGGGATTGCTTTTTAAATGTCTCTTGTCAGTTGGGAGCGGATTTGGTTGTTTTTGGAATTTGGAATTTCCATTCCTGTATGGAAATACCAAAATGGAAATTTCCGTTATGAAATTTGGAGTTTTCATTCCTGAATGATCATCTGTAGAGTAAAGCTGAAGATTTTGAGCGAATTGCTTCTGATAAGATTCAGCATTGGAAAATGCTGTCATTCATAAGCTCAGCTACAGAATCAGAAGACTGTAGATTCCAGGGACTGCCTCTCTCACACCTTTCTTCTTCCCTGCAGCAGCTCAGCAAATCTGCAGCCATGAGGATTCTTTACCTGCTTTTCTCTCTCCTCTTTCTGGCACTCCAGGTTTCTCCAGGTAAGATGAAAGAGGAATTAAAGGGTGCCAGGAGGGGATTTCTGTGCACCCAAAGTAAGAGGCACAATGAGTTAAAATTACTCGAAATGAAACAGGAGTTCATCACATACTCGTCTTGGCTCCTGTGCTGTCCGCATCCCCTTTGAAAACTCTGCATTCTAAAGTTAGAGAAATGATGACTGCTGAAAAATATCATTCCTCCTTAGTGGTGTCTTCCCAAAATGTCCATGGTAAATGTTCTGGAGTTAGGCACCTGCCGTGTTTTTTTGAACACCAAAGCAGTATATATGTGGGCAAAACGAAGGTTGGCCAACTGTTTTTGGATGGGAACCAGTACTGAAGACCAAGAGACATAAGGGGAAGGACCAGGACTCAGGAGGTCAGTGTCTTTCCCCACCTGTACTTTAATGCCAAATATTCTGCCTTCAGGACCGAGATGCAGGGCTTAGATTTTGGTAGATCTACAACTGACTGTTCTGCAATGCCACATAGGCACTGATGAGTCTGCTCCCCTCTCTGAAAATACTATCATCTGGATGCATATCCCCCTGGATATGTGGGGGGAGGATAACAACTGGTTTATGGGGTTTGTAGACCTGCTTCATGAGCTCAGCTTTCAACATGGCCAAATCTGCACAGCAGCCCTTAAGGCAGCTCAATGAGTGGGGCTGCATTTGCCCTGCCTTGCAGAGTCAGAGGGAAGGAACACTGCTGCTGTTGTTGCAGGACTGTCATTGTCCCGGCGGGACATGTTGTTCTGTAATGGAGGGTCCTGTCACTTTGGAAGATGTCCCAGCCATCTAATCAAAGTTGGGCGCTGCTTTGGGTTCCGTAACTGCTGCAAGTGGTGAGTTTGATGTTCACTGATGCTCATCTGTTTCGTGAGTAAACAAATACATTTTGCTCAAGATGCTGTTGAATGTTCAGTCTGGATTTATGAAAAAGAAAACCCTATATATCGCAAGGACAGCCTGGTGTAAGTTACTAGCAGAGCTGCAGTTCTCTTTCTCCTGAGACGTGCACCATGATGTGTCCAAGCACGAAGGGCAAAGTATGGGCATAGATGCCAGCCATGTGCAGTCCCAGCTCTCTTTGACCCCTTATAGCTCCTCTGCCAGAGCAAAATTTCAGGGTTTCATATTTTCAGAACTGGGTTGCTGCGGTGTGTGGGGTACAAGAGGGTTGCACTGCAGGGTGAACACAAATCCAAGTGCAATCGAGTGTGTGCAAAAAGTGAAACTGTGTCAAAGGAAAATTTGGTACAATCAGGAATGAAAGCATTCACGCCAAGGCCAGGGGATATCAGTTCAGTTCCCTGCTTTTCCTAGAGCGATAGGAAAGCACTGCTCCCAGTCAGACAGGACTGCACAAGGCTGTCCCAATCTGACTTGTACGTGACATTAGATGTTTTGGTATGTATATACCCAAGAGGAAAACATGCATGGATTGAGAGTGAGTAGGGAAGGAACGTAAATACAAAAAGAATCTGATTTTTTTTTTCTCTTTATGCAGGCCATGGAACGCATAAAAACTTCATGGCCTGTCCATTCAAGAGCTTTGAAAACTTCTTCCAGGAACTTGCTCTGAATCCCCTTCACGCTACAGCAAAGCCTCAGCAGCAAGAAGACACCTCTCCTGTTTAATGCGATATGTTTTGTGTTGTAGAGTAAATACAAATATCTTCTGCATTGCCTTTCTTCCTTTTGAATAAATTGTCATTGCGTAGCATCCACATTGGTGTCAGTTGCATATTAGGGTATTAGGAAATATTTCTTCTCAGAACGAGCAGCGATGCAGTGGCACAGGCTGCCCAGGGAGGTGTTACAGAGCCATGGAGATGTGGCACTGAGGGATGTGATCAGCGGGCATGGTGGGATGGGCTGGGGTTGGACTTGGGGATCTTGGAAGTCTTTTCCAACCTGAATGATTCTAGGATTATATGCATGGATTGAGGGTAACAGCTCTATCTGGGTAGAAAAATCACAACATTTGGATATCCTAAGAGTGTTTGCACTTCTTACCCAGGGACAAGCTTATCCCCAGGTGTCCCGTCCAACTTCTGATCCTCTGTGGCATGATTTCTTATACAGTGATACAAAAATTCACATCCTGGATTTTTTTCCCCATTGTTTCTTACACGGATCCTGGTGGCAGTACCGGGGCTGTCCAGTGTTAGAGCAGTAATTGGTACAGCTTGGACCAGCAGGAAATATGGGTGATCCAGGCTGAGAAGCAGCCTGAGGACCTGTTGGATCTGCCATCCCATGTGGAGGGGAACCAAAGGGAGGATGGGGCAGATGTGGTGGCAGGGACTGCCATGCCGAATTCAGGTAGCATGGAATCTAGCATAGCCCTTAAATAGGATAAGGACTTGTTCTTCACTTTGACCTCCTTCCCTTCTTAAACACTCCTAGAGCCTTCCCTCAGGGACTGATGTCACAGGAGATAGGACTGCTTTGACTCCAGCAGGGATATTCAGCTGGAAGCAAATGCAGGAAGGCATCAGCCCCAGGGCTACGCACCCAGCTGGGAAGTAACAGGAGGGGAAGTCAGAGAAGGAAGACCAACAGTGACTTATTTAATTGGAACAGAAAGGCTCCAGTAACAAATTGCTGAGATACTTGCACGCATGGATGTACACGCTTGCATTTAACTATACAGGGCTGAGGGGCTGCGTTTGCCGAAAGGTTGAGGTCATTGCCTAATGGTAGAGAATCCCAGCAGTGCAATCCCAATTTGTCTAGACAGGCAGAGAGGTAAAGACACCCTGCTTAACCCCTGCTGGACTGCATGTTTCCGAGTCATGGTACATAGCTCCCATTGGAGATCTCACCTTAAAGAGGAGCTGGAAAGCGAAAGTGGTGGAACTATTCCTTTCCAAGAACTACACAGGTCTCCTTGTGGGCTGCCTGTGGGATCAGGCCCCTCCAGCAGGCATGTGGGGCTGGGAGAAGGGTGGGACTGGCAGCTGATGAGGGAGATGGAGAACCCATCACACTGTGTGATAGTACCTCCAGGATGGGTTAGGTGGGCAGCCCTGGCCGTGCTGCCCCATTGCTGCATCCCTGGGCACCCACTGGCACAAGGACACACTCACAGTTCCCACCAGCTGCAATGCCAAACTGCACACCTTTATTCAGCGGGGAAAAGCAGCCTCTGGCCAAACCACTGCAGGCCCACGGTGGGATGTCTCCAGCTTCCACTCCCACGGTCACACCATGGGAGACTGCAGAGGTGGGAAGAGGAGAGGTCAACAGGGAACATTTCCAGGAGCGAGAAGCAAGGGCAATCTCCTGCTTGGGGAGTCTGGCTCTTCAGCCCCATATTCTGCAGAAAGAAAACACACTGTGAAGTCATCTGCTTTTATTCTCCTTCTTTTTCTGTCTCTCAGTGCATATCAGTTCTCCTGGATAACAATGACACTTTGACATGAATTGCAATGCAGGTAAATAACCAGCCTGCACAGCAGACAGTTTGGTTTCAGCCTGGTTTCCAAGGCTTTGCTGAGATATCAGGGAGCGGGTTCTTTGCCTCACGCTACCCAGGGGAGAGCCTTCACTCTTCTCCAACCTGGGGAAGCATTTACAAAACTGGCAGGCCAGGCAGCCCTGTGTAACTGAAGGGAATGGGGAGGGCAATGTCTGATCTGGGGTTCCTCCAGCCCCTTTCGTGGGAAGGTCCTAGCACCTTCTCCTTTCCTCCCCAAGCCTCTGCCCTGGATCACACAGAGCCCAAAGCCAGCAGCTAGGCTTGGGGCTCAAAGGCAACAACAGCTATTTCTCTCATCTCAGTAGCAGGTCCAATTTCATCCCTGATCCCAAAGCTTACTTTTTGCAGCACAACTGAAATCTTGAACATGTCCCACTGACGATAAAGCCGAATGGGCAGTTTGGAAATAGGCAGAAACCTTTCTGTCGAGAACATTCCGCTCTACTTCTTGGAGCCCGGGAGGATCCTGCACAGAGAGAAAGAAAATGAGTATGGGATACCTGTAAAAACTGTGTGTGGTTCTAGAGGGGCTGGCCAGTGGATCTCAGTCTAACATGTACACAAAGTGCCGAACCCAAAAACCCAGCTTTCATCCGAACCAACCCATCAGAGCCCTCCTCATCGTTACCCACCCCTGACAAACTCCTTCCTGAGATATGGAGAACCCCACAGAGCTCACACCTCACCTGCAACACCCTGGGCCAGGAGGAGGATGACGGGGAAGAGCAGGTACATGATCCGCATGGTTTGTGCCTATCCTGGGTTTTCACGGGGCTGCAGAGGGGAGACAGCAAGACAACACAAGATACACTTTCTAGCATAGCCAGCACGTCAGAACTACCACTGGTGCATTTGTTTTCTCTCTTCTGTCTCTACTTAATTAAGAGTCAGAGCAGAGAAGGTTTGCACATCAGGGGATGCTTGTGCCAATAGCCAGTGCAATTCCATCTTAATGCATCTTTCAGTCTCTCCTGCAAATAGGAAACCCTGGATCTGCCTTCCACACGTTCGGGGCTCCAACACTCATACAAAATGCCTCATCCTCCTTCTCAGCCTCCCCTAGTTCTTGTTTCTATTCACAGACACACCCAATTGTTTGCAATGCAGATGGCTGCAGGACGATGGGTTTGCACAGGAGGGCTGAATGGGCAGCTTTCCTGGAAGAGAGCACGGACTTACTCACCTGACAATGTTTTTTCAGGGTACAGCAAGGCAGTAAGAACCCCACCAAGAACAGCGTGCATCCAGGTGGGTTAGGATCAGGGAATATTTTATTGCCCCACATCCCCTGGTTTTATACTGGGTGAGATATGGGCTTATTCCGGCTGCCACCTCTCCCCTTGGCCAATCAGAAAGTGACCCATGTGCATAAGGATGGAGCTGCTGCTCCTTGTCTCTGCTGGCTGCGGTGGGAGAAGCTGAGGTGCTCGCTGGTGCTGTTGCAATAGTCACAGTTACCCTCATGCAACACGTCTTGCGACACTGGCTCGCAGCAGGCACATGAGCTGTGGTGTTGTACTGAAAATTTTAGGGGAGGTGCAATGTAATCGGTTGGTGCAGACCGAAAGCAACAGCCTGGTCCTAAAAAAAAAAAAAGAATCTTTGTTTGCCTCCTCCCATCTGATGAAACAGTCAGTTCAGATGCAACGCGCAAGAACGTGCAGGATAGTGAAAATCCTCTCACCTTTAGGCATTGCAAGAACACCTTCATCTGGGATGAGACAGTCAAGCAACTGACACGCCAAAGGTGAGAAGCACTGCAGTTCCTGTCTAGCACCTAGTCAAACAGAGAGTAACACCAGGATATGTGCTAAGGTCAGGAAACCAGCCAACCCAAACCATCTGCATCCTCTCCCAACCCATTCAAGTCACAGTGACATGATAACAGTAAAGGTACGTAGAGGGAGAGCGTCAGATCCTCTGCGGGTGCTTGGTCTGGGGTCTTTTCCAATGCAACAAGGGATAATAAGAAAGGGAGGCAGCTGGTTATGCTTAAGGTTGGAAGGAACATCTGGAGGCTCTCTAGTCTCAAACTGCTTGAGCAGAGACACCCAGAGCAGAGTGCCCAGCACCATAACCAGGTGACTTTTGGAGATCTCCAGTGAGGAGCCCCTACCACTCTCTGCTCCCTGTGCCAGGGCTCTGGCACCTGCCCAGCACAGTGGTGCTGCTGATGGGCAGCTCCTGGGCTCCAGGCCGTGCCCCTGAACTGCCCTGGGCATCTTGGAGCAGAGCTCCATCCCTTTACCCCTCCTGTAGGGATTTATGGCCACGGTGGGATCCCCCTGAATCCCCCCTGCTCCAGGCTAAGCAGTCCCAGCCTCTCCTCCCAGCTCAGTTGCTCCAGGCTCTGAAACACATTGGAATCCCCATGTTGGGCTCTCTGCAGTGTGTCCAGGTCCCTCCTATATTGGAGGGGCTCAGAACTGGCCCCAGCATTCCAGGTGCAGAGCACAGGGGAAAGGCCACCTCCCTTGATGTGCTGGCAATACCTGTCATACGTAGCCCACGATAACTTTGGCCTTAACAGCAGAGGCACATTGCTAGGGATGGGAACCAAACCTGGCCAGTCACACTCATTTAAGAGAGCAGGTGAGAAAGCGTGATTTTTATTCCAGCAGGGCTGGGTGACATTCACCTGGGAGGCAATTGCCTTAAACAGACATTCCAGTCACACTAATTGGTGGGCTAATGAGTTGCAGGTGGTGCTTCTAGGGGCGGGAGGGGGGGAAATGAACCTTGCAGCTGATAAGATGTGAACCCTGGGGGAAAGGAGCTGCAGAGCCCTGTAAGTTTATGGGCAATGTGTAGGGGAAGTGGAAACAGGAGGAATGAATGGGGACAGCCAGCCCCTGTCACCTGGCTGATGCACGCTTTCATGTGGCTGCTTTTGCCTTTGGCCTTCTTGCTTAAAGTGGCTAGATCAGGTGAATAACAAGACAAGGAGCTTTCCTTGCCACCCCACATCAGTGGAGATCACCACTGCTTTGTTCCCAGTTTTCAGAGTGCATGCACTCCGTAGGCAAACACACATGCAGTCTGATCCTCCTGCTGGAGCAGTGACCTGGTCCATTTGGGCACAGACATCACCTCCATAGCATACACGAGGACTTCATTCTCACTAGACTAGAAGGAGGGTATCTCTTTGGAACCCATGGAAGTGTGGACTGAGCACACACCATAAAAAAGAACTGCTACCCACCCCATGGCATCCCCATGGGGCTGATGGGGAAGAGCACCTTCGGGCACAGGGACACACTCACAGTCCCCACCAGCTGCAATGCCAAACTGCATGCCTTTATTCAGCGGGGAAAAGCAGCCTCTGGCCAAACCACTGCAGGCCCATGGTGGGATGTCTCCAGCTTCCACTCCCACGGTCACACCATGGGAGACTGCAGAGGTGGGAAGGGGAGAGGTCAACGGGGATGTTTCCTGAAGCGAGAAGCAAGAGCGGTGTCCTCACAAAATTCAGGGCATCAGCCCCATACACTGTACAGAGAAAGCAGACAAGCATGTCAGCTGCTTGCAACTCACTTCTCCCTGCTCTCTCTCTCTCCTGCTCTCTCCCAACTCCTCTCCAGGGACAAATAAGCCTTGGGACTTGAGAGACAAATGCTCAGAGGGTAACTCCAGCCCTTACTGCTCATGAGACCTGTGCCCCCCTTAGTGGTGCTAGCCCTGAGTCCAAGTCTTTGCAGTGACATCAAGAACGTGACAACATCTCTGACCATCTCCAATCCTGGGAGAGCCCTCTGCAAAGGCTGGGTGAGCCTCTAAGGAGAATGGAGGGGTTCTGGCTGAGCGTGGGGTTCCTTCAGCCTCACACAGGGCTCTTCCAAACCCACAAGGGCTTTTCCCTTCCTGGGCCTCTTGTGGAGCATTTATCATAGAATCATTAAGGTTGGAAAAGACCTCTAAGATCATCTAGTCCAACCATATGCCAGGCATTGTCTGCTAGATGTTGGTGAGAGAGAGAGATTTATGACAGCTATTTCAATAGATAAAGGAGGGATCCCTTTCCTCAGCCAGGAATCCAGATCTTACTTTTTGCAGCAGGGAACGAATGTTCCACATTTCCCAACAGTTCTGAGTGGGAATCGGCAGCCCCCGAGATGACAGACTCCTCCTCTTCGCCTGCAAGAGGCAGTACTTCCTGGTACATGGAAAGTCACATACAGAGAAGATACCGTAAAGATAATTTGCAGGAGCAATGTGTGGTTCCAAATGGATGGAAGTGAGTAACATTTGTGTCCCCCAAAGCAAGGTGTCTCACCTAGAAGGATTCTTTCAGGCTGGTGTGGGAACCCACAAGAGCAGATGGGAAAGACCAGCAGGAGTTCCAAGGAGAGGTGTGCTGGCTCCTCACCTGTGTGTCCACCCCACCTACACGTCCATCTCTTCCTGGACCAGCTGAGCTGGAAAGCCAGGCACTCCTCACATTCCCATCACTACTGCACCCGGAGTTAAAGGGACCTCTGATGGAAACCCAGCCCTCAAAGAGGTCATGGCTCGGGGCAAGAGCTCTTTGGCTGAGGCACTACTGGTCAAAATGGGACAGCTTTGTGTCTCAGTCATCCCACTGAATCAAAAGCCACCTAGGGCTCTATCCCATCCCTGCACAGGTCCCGCTGAAGGATGAGGGAATGGCCTTAAGCTACACCAGGGGAAGTTCAGGTTGGATGTTAGGAAGAATTTTTTCTCTGAAAGAGTGGTAATGCCATCGAACAGGCTGCCCAGGGAAGTGGGGGAGTCACTGTCCTTGGAGGTGTTTAATGATAGGGTAGATGTAGGTCATGGTTTAGGGAGTAATACTGGTAGTAGGTAGATGTTTAGACTATATGGTCTTAGAAGTCTTTTCCACCTTAATGATTCCATGATTCTATGCTGCTGTCCAAACATCAGCCTTGCCAGTGGGAGCTCAGATACACTCGCAGAGGAGCAGCTGGACACAGGATTGCAGCCTGCAGGCAAAACTCTTCCCAACACACACCATAGAATTATAGAATCATAGAATTAGCTAGGTTGGAAAAGACCTACAAGATCACCTAGTCCAACCATCCACCTACCACCAATAACCCCACTAAACCATGTCTCTTCTCACCAGAAGCCAGACTTTTATTTATGGGATGTTTCTGCACCTCTTGGAAAGGGCACTCACAAAATTTATTTCATCATTGCCTCCTAATCTCTGTGCTGTTCCAACAAAGGCAATTTCTTCCCAGAACAGGGAAGACCCTGCTGATATGGGCTCACACCTCACCCCATCTTCCCCCTCTCACCTGCAGTACCCTGGAGAAACAAGAAGAAGAAGGGGATGAGCAGGTACAGGATCTTCATGGCTGATGCCTGGAGCAGGTCTTCACGAGGCTGCAGAGTGGATGAACAAAGGCAACAAGGACATGGCAGAACAAAGGTGGTTTAGAAGCCTGGGAACAGTGGTATGCCAACTCACAGCTGACCTCCAGCTGAAGGAAATGATGATTTCTCTCTCTGCTGTTCTCTTAAGAACAATTCTTTGGTGTGCACCACCATGCAGATACCGGGAACATTTCAGGTGGACTCCATCTCTTTGCAAACCATTACCTAAGGTGCTGTTTTCCCATTACCTATGTCAAAGGTCTTTGATAGACTTTCCCCTAAGAATTGACCAGAGACCCCAGGGCCACCTATTGCCACTTCAATCAAAGCAACATCCAATCCAATTTAGAAACTGTACATATGAAATTACCACTGAAAGCTGTGGAGCTGAGAAAGCTTTGTTCCCCCATCCTTCATGCATCCAACACTTTTCTTCTAGAAAAAATATATATGCACTCCAATTTCTCCAATTTCCAGGAGTCGCAGAAGGTACTAAATTTCTATGATCTCCCAACTGGCTATCCCCAAAGTTTATCGCAATCAAGGGGTGAAATAAAATAGGATTTCAGGCACAGCAGAGGTTATATGAACATCAGGAGATGCTTGTGCCAACACTCAGTGCAAAGCCCATCATCAGACTAGAGACAAGATAGGATTCGGGCTTTGAGAGTCAGGGAAATGCTTGTACCTGGAGCTGCCATGCTGTATGAAGGTTTAATTGGTGCTGCTAGCACCACAGGCAGTTCAAAGCTGGCTGCTGAAACCACACTGCCCAATCACGCCTGCTTACCCAGGCTTCAGGAAGGACCTTCCAGATCAGCTTGGGACATTTGGAAAAACTTATTTACCTAAGAGTTAGTCAAATATGGGAACGGTCGATGCCTCATGCCCATCAGTGTTCAGGAGGCATTTGGATAATGCCCTCAGTAATGTGCTTTGACTTTTGGGTAGCCCCAAAGTGGTCACGCAGTTGGGCTAGATGGTCTTTGAAGGTCCCTTCCAACTGAACCATTCTATGCCATTCCATTCCATTCCATTCCATTCCACCCTACCCTACCCCACCCTACTCTGCTCTATTCTCCACCCTCAACTCAAGATTGTTCCCAAATCTGCCAGCAACAAGAAAACTCCCCAGCCCCACTTTTACTCCCAGTGTCCTAGGGAGGAACAAGAGGGCAGGCAAAATCTTAAAATCTGTCATTTAGAGGAGACTAGGATGATGAGACTCGAGCAGAGAGGCAGTGCTGGAGGTAGCCCCACAAATACATACCTGATGAACGCCTTGGTGTTCGAACACAAAGACACCCAGCAGGAATCCCTTGTGTACAGATGACCCTGCAGTCAAGGATTGCAGCTTTGCCCTCAATATAACACTTTTATACCATTGCTGGGGGTGGGACATGGGCTTATCCCTGCTGATACCGCTCCCCTTGGCCAATCAGAAAGTCGCCCTTCTGCATGGGGATGCTGGCATTGCTCCTCATCCCTCTCAGCTGCCGAGGTGCCTGATGGGGCTGTTGCAATCTTCACCGTTTTCCTCATGCAATAACACATCTTGTGACACCCAGCTGCTCCAAAAGCACATGGGCTGCAATGGTTTGGTGTGAACTGCCCAGAATGGACAGAGATTGGCTGCTGTCTATGCCAGCAGCAACCAGACCCTTAACAGGATAAAATATTTACCTCTCCCTCTCCTCTCAGTTTATTTAGTAATCAACTTCTGTGTGATATGCAGAATTATGCATAGTATTTTACTTTCCTGTTTGTAAAATGACAATAAGAGTTTCACCTTTTCCAAGACAATTTGCTGTTAACTTGCCAAGATGTGAAAAATATAAGGCTATCTTTCTAATGGCTACTCAGATTAACAGACAGTGGGCCCACAGCAACTGGGTGGGTCCACAGATAACCTAATTCTGTTGGGAACCATAGTTTCTGGTGCAAAAACCACAAACGCATTTCAGTCTTCTTGTGGGCTTCAAGTCAGAATACTTGATACAGAAGAGAGTTCCAAGAGTGCTGGCCCAGATGCACTGGGAGCTGCATCCTGAAGAGATGAAGGGATACATAAGAGACCAAGGGTCTAGTGCCATGCATCAGACAGACCCATGGCAGGATTCTTCCCGGAGAAACAATCTGTAAAAGGAGAACTGGATGTCCATGTTGGTTTCTGTGGTTGTAGGGACTCTGGGAGCATTCCCTCTCTTGCTGATTTGGTACCAGGCTCAGCATAATCAAGGGTTGCCCCAGCTTGCTGATGGTAATGGGGAGAGCACTCCCAGCGCACACTGCATGGAGATCATGGTCAGGGTTAATCCCTGCTCAAAGGAGCTGCTTTATTAAGCTGGGTCTCTTGTGCTGGACATCCACCTGAACTGCAGCCTGGCCTTGCTAATCTGGACCCGGATCTTCGACACTCAGCTGGCATCCTGATCTTGCCTTGGATCATTGCCATGGAGGTGCCCAGTGCTCCAGACTGGAGATGTCCCCAGCCCCACCCTGGTCTGCTCTGCTCCCTGCCCTAGGACTGGAAGGATCCCTGCCCTGCCAGCTTCCATTGGAACAGTTTTGTGTACTGTGTAATAGCTCCACAGGGACTCCTGTTTCAGCTTGGGGTCAAGTGAACAATTTCAGGCACAGACTGAAGTCAGGGAGTTGTCAGCAACCCTCCCATCCCTGACCCTTTATACAGGGTATGGTGTTGCCCTTTCTGCCAGAGGAAGCTGGAGTCAGGGTCCTTGCAGATCCCCCCGTCTCATGGGGCTGGTGCTGGAGCCTGGGGACAGCTTGAAGAGAGAGAAGGTGACAGTGGTGTGTGTCTGAGAGTCTGTGTCTATCTAGAATTTCCCATCTTCGCACTGGTTTGGGCAGGGAAGATGATGCTCCCCATTGACCAAGGACAGGGAGGAAAGACCCCAGTGGTGTTATCCACCAGACTCAACACCCCACCTTTAACAAAATCCACATGTGAAAGAGTCACAAGGAAGAGGGGCAGGTTCCTCACTATCCCTTTACCCATACTCTTGCTTTCTTGGGCTACAGGTGCCCTGGAGGTGACCAGTTCCAACACAGTGGTGTTGTGTCCCAAGGGAGGAATGAGAAGGAGAAAAGAGACGCATGCCCACACACCATTCCCCTAGGACAGACAGACACCTCCATAGTGTTATTGCAAGCTACCACCTTGTATTGGGGACAGAGGGGTTCTCCCAGGGCTGAGATCTGGTTGTCCAGGGTCACCACCACTCCCAGTGGTGATTGTTGCCTCTGTGAAGGTACGTGGTTGCTTCAATGCTCTGCATGGAGATCAACGTGAGGGGACATCAGAGGCCATCAGGGATACCACCGGCTGTGGGAGGAAAGGTGTGGCAGTGGCAATTCCAACACTATGGGACCAGAACCCTTAGTTTAAATCCCCATTGGTGGAAGGTGCTGGAGGACACCAGATTGCTGCAGCCCCAGAAGCATCTCCCAGTTTGGATAATACAGCAGCAGGGACCCAGGGATGCCCCCATGCCCCCAAGCTGTGCATTATTCCCTTTCTCCAAACACCTCACATCCAACCCCAACAGGCAGCAGCCACCCCACACCGGGCAGCCCTGAGCCTACCTCCGACAGCAGAATTCTTGCTCGGAGCAGATGCCAATGCGGCCAATCCCTGGAGGACATGACCTGTGGGAGCAGAAGCCCCCACGACGCTCACAGTCCTGGGGTGATCCTTGAGCAACGGACAGCCCTGCAGAGAGCAGAAAGAGAACATCTCAGCACAGTTCTGCCCAGCTGCTGAGCACAGCCTTCTGCCCCCGTACAGCCAACGTCGGTGCACCCAAGCTGTCTCCTTCCTGAATGCAAGTGGAAAGCTCTCCCCGTGCCACTGGGCTGCCTATTCTCCCCTTTCTCCAACAGCCAAGGCAAACTTTCCAATGGAAATCCAGGGGGTACCGCAGTAACAGGAGAAGACATACAATCTATCGTCACCAAGCTCCCCATTATCCCCTGCAAAATACTGACAAAGGGCGAATCCACCGCTTTCCCATATCGTATGTACATCTTACCTGGTTCTCCCCGGAGCATCAGGAGGAGGACAGCGAAGAGGAGAGACAGGATCCTCATGGCTGGGAGGTGCCCGGACGGTCACAGCTGCGGGGAGAAGAAGAAACAGGGCAGGCTCCTTTCCCACTGGCAGCAGCACTTGGATCCCAGCCGGCGTCCTCGTGCCACGTAGGCAGTATCCCTGACACCACCGATTGTTCCCAAAGCACCTTTTCCTGTTTCTTCCCCTGTCACAGATGACAGGGAATCACTTTCCTCCTAGGCCTTCAGCCCCGGGTCTTGTGTCATCCTGCCTTGCGAAAGAGAAACACAGCGCTGTGGTTTGCTGGACGCGTCTTGGGACACACTTCATCCCCGTCCGTTAGCCTTGGCAGGCAACCCGCTCTCCCAGCACAAAGGAGCTCTGTGTTCCTCTCCTCCAGCGAAGCGTGCTCTCTATGCTTCACTTGAGAACTGCTGGGAAGACGCCGCACGGGATGACATCTCCATTCAGCCCCGTGAATGACAAGCTTTCACCACCATTTTGCATAAGAATTCGCTGTACGTAAGCCATTGTCGGTTCGCAAAGTGTTGATGCCTTTTAAATCTAGATTCAGGCTCCTCGAACTCGTGTGTGTAATAAGAGTTTGTGCATATATGTACGTATGTAAAGACTTGCTCAAACATAATGTACGTTCACTGGGTAGTTGCAGAAATAGACCTTACATCCCAGCTGGAGGAGGGGGGAAGATCCCAGCCCCTGTTTCGGTGTAAGCTGGCTCTAGAAGCTGTTCTCCAGCTATAAATGTGGCTATTTGTGGTGGAGAGAGAAAAGTCAGATGCTGCAGCATTCTGCGTATTGCTGCCAGCAGATGCTGGACCGACCCCAGAGCTGAGCCTATACCCAAGGCTGAATCTTCTCTGCAAAGTCCTGGGTCTTTGTGCAAAACGTCTTGTGGCATTCCAGTTTGTGAAAGAAGCACTGATCTGCTGTGGATTGTGCAAAACGTCTTAGGACATAAACTGCAAATTGCTGCTTTGGTTCCACTTGACAACTTCCTGAGGTCTCTATCCAGGGGAATCCCTGCAAGGTGGCCGTTGGCCTGGTTTCCTGCCCTTTGCACACTGTGGTTTCCATGGTGGCCCTCTGAGTCATTTGCAGAAATATCTCTTTGCAGGGAGGCCCAGTGCTCTCCAGCAAACATCAGGCTCTGGGATTCAGGCCAGCCCTTTGCATGGAGCTCTTGGGTTGTTTCCCTTAAAAGTCAGCCGTCAGTGCTCCCACCTTTGCTGAGCATACATGAGCAGTGAGCTTCACATAGGCGGTGGGAGGGATGGGGGTGAGTTCCCACTGAACCACAAAGATATGTATGTTCCCCTTACCACCAAATAGGTGCCCTCAGAGCAGCTAGCACAGCCTGACCATGTCCTTTATTAACTCCTTGTGTTGTAGGAAAGGCTGGTTTCATCCAGAGAGGTGTTTTCCAAAAAGTCTTTGCTAAGTCTCAGCTAAGCCCATAGGGTTATTCTATTCTATTCTATTCTATTCTATTCTATTCTATTCTATTCTATTCTATTCTATTCTATTCCAGTCTACTCTACTCTACTCTACTCTACTCTACTCTACTCTACTCTACTCTACTCTACTCTACTCTACTCTACTCTATTTGAACAGGCTGCCCAGGGAGGTGGTGGGGTCACTGTCCCTGGAGGTGTTCCAGAACCATGGGGATGTGACACTGAGAGATGTGGTCAGTGGGCATGGTGTGGGTGAGCCGGGGTTGGACTTGGGGATCTTGGTCATCTTTTCTACTCTATTCTATTCTGTTCTGTATGCTCCTGACCGTGGAAGACCAATTGTGGAGAAAGAGGAGCACACAAGGCAACCTGCAGCTTTGGAGTTTTCCATCAGGGTTCAGGTTGGGGCAGGAGAAACCTTTTGTAAGAGGAGAGAATGAAAGAGCAGAGGTATTGGCCTTTCATACACCTTGTCTAATGGTTGTGTTGTAAGCCTAATTCTAGTTGCCCAACTTGTTACTGCAGCTGATGTGAATGCTGCAGATTTGCTGCAAATTTATATAGCCCAAAATAATCAAGGGCAAAACCAGGCTTTGAATCTTAAACTGAGGCCACCTGCCTGCTTTTGTTCTTCTCTGCGTCTCCTCCTTAGATCCCATAGTGACTGCTCTTACCAGGTCTGAAATCTCTGGACCCAAAATGTGCAGAACACGAACCTCATGAACAGAGGTTTCATGAAGAAATACACTGGAAAAGACTTTCATACTCCCTATAGAAATGATGACTGACTCCAGCTGTGATCAGAGCAGTGGTTCCTATCAGATGTGGGTGCAGCACATGCTGGTACCCATTCAATCAGCAACATGAAAGAGGAAAACATTTTGGCAAACTAAACGTACCTGAATCTGATTTCAGAATGCTTATCTTGTTCAAGCTTCTAAACATTAATACTATTCCTAAAGAAACAAATAACAAAAACACACATGGCTGCCATGCAATCTCCCCAGATATTGCTTTTATTAAAAGAATGGCAAATGTTTATTGAAAGAATGACCAGTACAATGGTTCCCTGAATCCAACGATGCAAGAAGAGCTCATTCCCAGATTTCTGGAGATCCTGCGCAATTTACTCACGCTATAACCTACACAAAGGAAAGAACGGTACAAAGTTTTCACACCTAAGTTGAATGAAAAAAATCCACCATAGAGAATGTAAAATTTGGGAAGTCAATTTAACCCTAGTCAAGTCTTAAACTTACCATTTACAGCAAGAATACCCAGTACGGCATGGCCCCAGGTAAGTATTCCCATAAGGGCATTTCCCAGGGATGCAGAAGGTCCCACGATATCCACACTGGATACGATATCTTTTAGGACGGGAAAAGCCTGTACCATTAAAAAAAAATAAGAAAAAAAAATTAAAAAGAGAAAGAAAAAGGAAGGCAGCGTCTTCTAAGAGAGATTCACATTTTGTTAAATTCCCATGCACTGACATCAAGCCATAACAGTGCCCAGAGTCACGACAGTCCTAAAGCAACCTACAGGAGGAGAAAGTCTGTGACCAGAAGTGGAAGATCAGAAGAAGAATAAGACAAGGCAAACTGGTACAACGTTTCTCCCACTTCTCCCTGGTCTTCTGCAATCCATCACAATCTTTTCCCATCCTTAATCACACACTTACCATCCTATGCACGGAATCATAGAATCATTACAGTTGGAAAAGACCTCCAAGATCCCCAAGCCCATCCCCAGCCCACCCCCACCATGCCCACATCCCTCAGTGCCACATCCCCACAGTTCTGGAACACCTGCAGGGTCGGTGACCCCACCACCTCCCTGGGCAGCCTGTGCCACTGCAGCACTGCTCTTTTGGAGAAGTTTTTCCTAATATCCAACTTGAACCTCCCCTGGTGCAACTTGAGGCCGAGCAGAAGCTACCAGTGTGATCTACACCCTCCCCATCCCAAATGCAAGGTCCTGAAGCAAAGTATATTTGGAGAGCATGGGACCTGATTTCTTTTCTTTCTGTGTGGCTTATGAATGTTTTATTAGGGATCACTTGTTGCAGTTGTTGTAGGGTGAGCTAGTGGCAACGAAATTTCTTTAAGTACAAAATTTGGGCCACCTCCCAAAAGGGACAGAACACCTTTATGAGACACCAATATCATATGGCTTCTACATAGCCTCACATTTTCATTTATGCCTTACCTGCAGCTCCATGAACTGCCACAAAGAGGAGCACAAAGAAGAAGCAAAGGATTTTCATGGCAGAAGGCAGACTGGGAAATCCTACCACTGCAGAGAAAGGGCACAGAGATGTTAATAAAGAGGGTGGTCCACCTACAAACACAGTGGGCTGAGGAGTGAAGCACAGAAATGATCTCTGAGAATCATACAGAACACAATTTCTTTACAATCATGTTCTTTGTCATAAGGGTTCCCTGGACCGTACGTAGGATCATGGCACAGGAGGAAGCTTCTGTGCAGAAAAATACAATTTTAAATCCTCCTTGTAATTACCTGCTAATTAAGCAGGTGTTTATCCTAAGTTGCTTGATACGTTGCAATACATTGCACTAGATTCATTCTGCCTTGTGGATGTTGTCAATTCAGAAACCAAAACGTGACAATTTTTACTATATTCACGCACAGCAACACCAAGCATGTTTTCAAACTTTTCTAAAACAAGAGTAGAGAAAGTCCCTACACAAACAAGCTTTAAATCCATCTTCTCCCCATTCTTGCTTAGAGGCTGCTGTTGTACATAGAATCATGGAATCATTAAGGTTGGAAAGACCATGAAGATCATCTAGTCCAACCATCAACCCATGCCTGTGACTGCTTTTTGTTCGCTTCCAGAACAATTTCCAAGACAAATTTCCTCTTAGATCTCCCCCTGCAGCCAACAGAAATTCTTCTTTCTAACTGATATTTGCCTGGACTAGCGCTTGATGGACAGAAGTCACTGCACGGTTAGGGTTATAACAGAGTAATGCAGCTATCCGTGGAACATCTGAAGACTCCAGCCATTTTCAGAAGGACAGAGCTGTAGAAGAGAGGCTGAATAATGAGAAGATTTGGGTCGTTACCGCGTGAGAGGAGGCTCTGGGTTGGAGTTGTCCTGTGGATCAGCGTCAGCCACCCAGATGCATTAAGATGGAGGAGCAGAGCGCGGCTCTATGTGGTTTCTTGAGGCTGGGAAGGATGCTTGCTCTTCACAACCTTCTTGGGGCCAATCAGGAGATGTCTGCAGTTTTGGGGAGAGCTGTTCAACAGATCCCCTCTGTTAGCGTCCTCCTATGAGGGACCAAGGTATTGCTTTCAAAATATTGCAGCATTGCCTGGAGAAGTGTGCTGAGCTGCCTGCAAACGACCTTGGGACCTCCGTTTGTGCAACGTTAGACCACAGCGACTTGCTCAAGGTTTCTGTGCTGTGGCAGCTGCTCAGTTCAGGTGGGCTTTGTGGTTAGCAGGAGTACTGTTAGTAATAATAACTAATTATTACTCAATTTAACGGCCTGTTAAACACAGAATCACGTGCTACATCTCTGCTAGGGAGCTAACCTACACCAGGTTTATCTCCAGGCCAAAAGGAAGAGTCTGGTTGTGTCCATGCTATTAACTTCAGCCTCCACTATGGAGTGATTTTGCCCCAAGACGTTGTGTTGGGGGACATGGCTTAGTGACAACTATTGGTGGTAGGTGGACGGTTGGACTGGATGATCTTGTAGGTCTTTTCCAACCTTGGTGATTCTATGATTCTGACTCAACTGCCTGCTGGAGGTGGTCTGAAAATAGATGAAGACCATGCTTCCTCATTAGAAAGTTGTGGGTATTTAAGGAGAGACTCCTGCCAGGATTTATTTGGTCAGTGAAATGACTGCCCAGCTCATTGGTAACACTCAAATGCACATGACTGAGTGTTGGGTGGGATCCTGGGCAGCTTGGTCCGGTGTGGGGCAGCCCTGCCCATGGCAGGAGGGTAGGAACTGGATGGTCTTTAAGGTCCCCTCCAACCTAAGCCATTCCATGGCTCTATGACAAAACCCAAAGCACGTTGCAGCAGAAGGCAAAATGAATCCTTAGAGCTGGAAATCATAGAATCACAGAATCACCATGATTGGAAAAGACCTCCAAGATCATCCAGTTCAGCTGCTCACCTACAGCCAATATTTCCCCACAACTTTCTAATGGGGAAGCAGGGTCTCCATCTATTTTCATTGCCTTTCTTTGAATTCTTTACAAAGAAATAGGTCACCGTAAAATGAAATACAGTAATCCAGTCCATGCCTCCATACACTGGGTAAGATTTCCCATTGTGCCCCTTGGGTAGAATTGCCAATTACAAACATGTTGTCTGTGAATGTGACGACAGCTTTCTGAGCCACAAGTTCACTACCCATGCCCAGCAATTTTATTATCATAGAATGGTTTGAGTTGGAAGGGACCCTTGAAGGCCATCCAGTGCAACTCCCTGCAGTGAACAGGGACACCTACAGCTCGATGGGTGCCCAGAGCCTGGCCTGGAGCATTACCTTGCCAGGGACAAACACATGCCCCTGAGCACCCTCCTACACCTTCCCCATCATGCCCATCCCCCACACTTTCCACGTGTTCACAGAGATTTCTACTTCTCCCCCAGGGATCTGCTGTAAGAGGATCTTCACCCTCCTTTCTAGGCCTCTTTCACTCCTATTTGAATCAGACCTGCCACATTCTATGAGAGTTACTGTTCTTCGTCAGCCCTTCGCTCACCGCCGAGCCCTTCTCTGTGCAAGCCCCCCCTCCCTGCCTTTCATGCTCTGCGGGGATTTTTCTTAGACCTCTTTGTTTTCTTTTTGAGTCAAAGCAAATATTTTACCGAGATCTCTAGCGCAGCCTTTTTTTAACAGCTTACAGTCTGCCTGCTCCTCTGGGCTGCTCCTTTTGGTGCTTTTCTGCACTCGTTTTTGCTTTTCTTTTTTTGAGACCAAATATTCACGTGTCAAATACCTACAATTTCATCGTGCAGTTAGAGCTAGTTGTACTGTGGTTGTTGTTACAGAGAAGCTCTCCAACAAACAGCTTCTGCATTAGCTCCTTTGCACCAAATCCAGAAGAAACTTTCCCTGGAGGTGCCAGGACAAATTCTTCCAAAATCAGCTTTTTGCATCAACAATACAATCTCTGCACCCACCCGATATCCTCAGCCACCCCTCACAACTGCTCTGAGCATCATGCAGCAGGGGTGACCCATTCTTTGGGTCCATCGGGGAGGGACGGTTGCTCAAACCTCCCACTCAGGTGTTGACAAATATTTGGGTGTGTAGCAGCGCACTGGGGTGGCTCAGCAGGTGAGGGCCAGCTGGGCCCGTGTGACATCCCATCTGTAGGCTCCCTTTGCCTCTGTCACCTCCTGTCCTATGTGTCCCTATTGGGGACACATGGTTGTGCAGTTGGCTTTGATGCTCACTGTTGTTCTCCTGGTACCTCCATGCCCCCCATCTCGCCAAGCCCCAGGTTACATTTTTCAAATGATGAAGGCGTTTCCCGTTCAGTATAGCCCAAATCTTACAGCATCCAACATTCCAACGAGGGGAATCCACCTGAGTTTTGTGAAAAAAGAGATTGTTCCATACCTGCCCCATCACAGCCACGATGTAGCAACTCACATTGCTGGGGTGCGGTCCCCAGTTCATTCCCCAGTTTCTTCATCCATTCATGACAAGCAGAGATTTTTGCATTCCCTTTGAGGCCCTTGATTTCCTAATTACAATGGTTATACAACCACAGCGGAGTCTCACTCACAGCTATTCCTGAAAACCAGCCCCGTGAGAGTCACCACTGCTTTTTGGCACCCTACCAAATTCCTGCTTTTTGGCTATAATTATTTCTTCTTCCTGAACGAAAGGAGTTAACCTTAATCCTGGGTGGAAGAGCGTGGCTTAATCAGAACAGCAGGAACTTTGTGTTTGCTTAGGTGCCTCCTACGGGCGGTGCAAGGCCCAGTTCATGAGCACAAAGGACTTTCCAGTGCCTGGATGGAAGGAGTAATTAAGGTTCAAGTGGCACCTTTGGGTTCAGAGAACCTGATTATTATTAATGATTATTTCTTTGGTTGTGGCAACGTGCTATACAATAATGCCAAGTGCAATGCGTGTTTATTCTAGGCTGAATATACTCAAACTCTCCAAACTCAGAGTTAACCAAAGCCCCCCCTGATGTGGGCCTGGGTAAGGCATGACCTAGGAAACCTTCCCCAAGTTTTGTGGGTGCCCATGAGTTGTGGCTGGGTATCACAGAATCATAGGATCACAGAATGGCTTGGGTTGGAAGGGACCTCAAAGATCACCTAGTTCCAACCCCCACGCTGTGGGCAGGGTTAATAGTGCATCCCAATACTGCAACCCAGTACTGCAACCCAGTAGCGCATCCCAATACCAATCCCAATAGCACATCCCAACCCCACATCATTCCCCACAGCTCCCCTCAGCTTCCACCACAGGCCTTAGACCTCAGAAACCAGAGGGATCAAAACATACCTCACCAATTAATTGTTTAAAAAGCCTTGTGTTATTACCCATGCTTTATTAGATATTTACACAAATCAAATAATTTGCAAGTTAGACTCTTTGAATACAGGTTACGGAAGAGAAAAAGAGCACAAATCACTTCCACTCTGTAAGGCTGAGATATTTTTGAGTCTGTGAGAGAGCAGAAGACTTCAGTGTCCAGCTGGGTCACAACAGGGGGCAGGTGGGAGTCGGCCAGGATATAGGATGAGACAGGTGGAAGACAAAAGCCTTCATCCGGGATGTTTAAAAGGGGATGTGAGGAAATTTAGGGTCTAAAGGAAGAGAGATCCGACAGTGAAGAAAGGAAAATGAGGGTGATAGCTCACATTCACCCATCTGTTCAGAATATACTGCATGATGGGCAGGTTAATAGACGTGAGCCTCCTAACTATGATGTGGCCCTTGAGGCTCTGTGGGCAGCTGTCACAGGAAAGCCTATATTGGGTGTGCGAGGTCTGCTGGGGTACCTCAGCATCACATGGGACACGTGGCACTCTGCCCCTGACACAAGGAGGAAATCTACTCGATTCCAACCAAGAGACATCTTTGGAAAAGAGAGGAGTTGTCCTGTTTCAGGCACACAGCTCAACCCCGCCTTGGTGACTGCGGAGGGCAGCATCCAGGGGAAGGGGAGTGCAGTGATTCCCCAGGTATGGATCCATGGGCAAAAAGCAGATGTGGAGCTTCCTGCCAAAGTGCCTTCCCCCAGCTCCAGAGATAGCAGCACCCCAAACAACAGCACGGCCACGTAGGGAAGGACGATGCTACACTACTGCTGTCACTGCTAATGACACTATCAAGGCTGCCAGCCCAACACAGACCGTGGAATGTCACCAGAAGTGTCTGCAGCACTTTGCCAGTCCATTGTAGCAGGTACCAGCGGATCTCTTGAAGAAAGGACACAGGAAAAATGAACACTTGCCCTTCATCTTCCGACATGTGACAGTGTCCGACTCTGGAATGGAGGGAAAGAACCTGTGAGACTCTTCCTTTGGACTTCCACGTGTGAAGAAAGCCGGTCCCCATGCTACCAGCCTGCAGGTAGCGCAGGTCTGTTCAACAAGAGGAATGTCAACCCACTGTTGAGTTCTGCTGCGACGTCTAAAAGCATTCACGAGTTGCAGATTGTGATGTTCTCCCCCCTAGCCCTGAACGTGCCACCTGGAGTTTGCCCACTCAACACTCTTCTACCAGATCCAGCACCAAACATCACATCAGCAGCACACGTGTCGCGAATTTGTTCTTCATTTACAGAATGATTCCTTGTTTCCCAAACATAAAAATGACCTTAGATTATATTTACTCTTACCTGGAGCAGCCTGGGACACCACAAGGAGAACAAGAAGCAGGAGGAGTATGCTCATGGCTTTGGCTGACATTGTCGTGTCACCCTGAAGCTGCCGAGACCAAGAGGAAGGAATGAACCTCTCTTTATAAGGTTTTGTTGAATATGATCACCAGGGATTTAGCAATCCTATAAATGACATGTTTAAAGGATTTGTGTTGTAACCTCTAATTACAATTCCTGTGTGGATATATAGCCAGACAAAATGACCCAGACCCGCCCCCATAAGCCTGCAAAAAATGGGGCAGACATCCCATGCCACACCATCCCATCCCATCCCATCCCATCCCATGCCATCCCATGTCATCCCATCCCATCCCATCCCATCCCATCCCATCCCATGCCATGCCATGTGCAGAGGTGATTTCACCATTGTCTGTATTTAGCTTCACTGGAGATGTGAGTGGCTTTGAAGCAGAATGAGAGGAAAAATAGGCTATAGGCTGTGCACCACTTTTTTATTCAATGGCTTAAATGCAAGCATCAGAGGATGCAAATTTCTTCCATGGCTGCTAAAAATCAGCATGGGAGACAGAGATCCCGGTGGAACTCCTTCTAAAATCAAAGAGAGTAGCTTGGCTACCCAGACAGCAGCACATCCCTGAGCACACAGGTTTGGGTCAGTGTTCACATGCAAGTATCAAGAGGGAGAAATAGAGCACAGGGAGACAGGCATCATGCACTGACGATCTGTAGAGAACTCTGAAAACTGAGTTAGAGGATGGGATGGGATGGGATGGGATGGGATGGGATGGCATGGCATGGCATGGCATGGCATGGGATGGCATGGGATGGCATGGGATGGCATGGGATGGCATGGCATGGCATGGCATGGGATGGCATGGCATGGGATGGGATGGCATGGCATGGCATGGCATGGCATGGGATGGCATGGCATGGGATGGGATGGCATGGCATGGCATGGCATGGCATGGGATGGCATGGCATGGGATGGCATGGCATGGGATGGCATGGCATGGCACGGGATGGCATGGCACGGGATGGCATGGCATGGCATGGCATGGCATGGCATGGCATGGCATGGGATAACTCCTGACAGCCCAGTGGATCTGCTGAGCTTTGGGAGCACTCCACGTGATTTTCCAAAAGCGCTCACAAATCTGTGGACGCTATTAGGACTTGATTACCAGTCCTCTCTTCTGACGGAGGGGAGGAAAACGACACAATTAATCTATGGCTGCACCGCACGCCGTGCCCCGGCTGCCACCTAGCGCCCAGTCCTGCGGGGACAACAGGGGACGTCCGGATGTGCGAACCATCCCCATGGTCCACGCGGGGCCCCAAAAAGCCCGCGTGAAGCAAGCAGCGTGACGTAACAACCCCGCGGCGGGGCGGGGGGGAGGCATCTGGGGAGGTGCTCCCGTGTTTCCTCCTCCTCTTCCTCCTCTTCTTCTTCCTCCTCCTCCTCCTCATGCCGCGCGCAGGATGCGCGGGGTCTGCCCGGGGCTCTGCCTGGCGCTGCTGGTGGCGGAGCGCGGAGCGAGTGAGTGAGCGCGCAGCGTGCGCGGGAGTTGCGTGGGAGTTGCGCGGGAGATGCGCGGGGAGAAGAGAGAGAGAGCTATGCCCCCATGCTCGCATCACCCCTAGCCTGGACCCCTCTGCTTGCCCCTCCTCTACTCCCTAAACGAGGGCTTTCGGGATCCACGCAGCTTCTAGCTGTATTCTTCTAAAAAAAAAAAAACCACTGAAAATTTTGAATTTTTTTTTTGAATTTGAAGCTGGTCACACTTTATCTGAACCCGCCTTTAGCCGTGTCCCTGGGTGGTGACGGGTGCGCTGCTGCTGACAAGCCCCAAGGAGCCGGCAGCCCAAGATAAGAGTGGGACACAGGCTGTGAACTTTTGGGGAAGTTGTGGGTAGCGTCTTTTAGGTGAGTGTGGCATCCACAGCAGTTCCTCTCTCTTATTTTCCAGGGCTTTGCACCATCATCCATTATCTTTCCCATGGACAGCTGGGCTGTTTTGGGGGGACCATCGCCTGCCTGGTACCTGGCTATGTGGCTCAGCTCCTCAGCATCCTCTGGTTGAAGGCAGATGGACACCCTCTGGGCTGCAGGGTCCTGGTCCTCCACATCCTACAGTTTGGCCTCTGGAAGCGGTGAGAGATGCACCCCACAGTCCATCCAGCCTCCCTAAACCTGCCCAAAATGGTGTGGACATCCCATCCCATGCCATCTCATCCCATGCCATTCCATATAATCCCATCCCATGCCATCCCAACAAATGCATTGCCATTCTGTCCTATGTCATGGACAGAATGTCATGTCATGACATCCCATCCCATGCTATCACAACACATGCCTTGATATCTTGTCCAATCCCATGCCATGCAATCTCATCCCATTCCAACCCTTCCCATCCTACGCCATCCTATGCCATTTCATACCATGCCATCCCATGCCAGCTCATCCTAACCAATCCCATGCCACTCCATCTCATCCCATGCCAT